>NW_027592845.1:0-44302 GCF_964213995.1 Mustelus asterias
GGGGGGGGAGGGGAGGGACGGACGGAAAGAGGGAGGGAGGGGGGAGGAGGGGACGGACGGGAAAGAGGGAGGGATGGAAAGAGGAGGGGGGGGAGGGAAAGAGGGAGGGGTAGGGGAGGGAGAGAGTGAGGGAGGGGGAGAGGGTGAGGGAGGGAGGGAAAAAGGGGGAAAGAGGGTGAGGGAGGAATGGAGGGAAAGGAGGGGGGAGGGTTGGAGGGAAAGAGGGGGGAGGGTTGGAGGGAAAGAGGGGGGGAGGGTTGGGAGGGAAAGAGGGAGGGGGGGAGAGTGGGAGGGGGGGAGGGAGCGATGGAAAGAGGGAAGAATGGAGGGATGGAAAGAGGGAGGGAGGGAGGGATGGAAAGAGGGAGGGAAGGAGGGGGGTGAGGGAAAGAGGGAGGGGGAGGGGAAAGAAGGAGGAGAGAGGGAGGGAAAGAGGGAGTGGGGGGAGAGAGGGTGGGAGGGAGGGACGGAAGGAGGGAGGGACGGAAGGAAGGAGGGAGGGAAAGTGGGAGGGACGGAAGGAGGGAGAAAGGGAGGGAGGGACGGAAGGAGGGAGGGAGGGAGGGACGGACAGAAAGAGGGGAGGGATGGAAAGAGGGAGGGGGGCAGGAAAGAGGGAGGGAGGGTAAGAAGGAGGGAGGGAGGGAAAGAGCGGGAGGGGGTAAAAGAAGGGAGGGAAAGAGGGAGGGACGGAAAGGGGGAGGGAGGGAGGGGAGGGACGGAAAGAGGGAGGGCGGGAGGGGAGAGAGGGAAAGAGAAGGAGGGAGGGAGCGAGGGAAAGAGGGTGACGGAGGGAAAGAGGGGAGGGTGAGGGAGGGAAAGAGGGTGAGGGAGGGAAAGAGGGTGAGGGAGGGAAAGAGGGTGAGGGATGGAAAGAGGGTGAGGGATGGAAAGAGGGTGAGGGATGGAAAGAGGGTGAGGGGGGGAAAGAGGGTGAGGGGGGGAAAGAGGGTGAGGGGGGGAAGAGGGAGAGGGAGGGAAAGAGGGTGAGGGGGGAAAGAGGGAGGAATGGAGGGAAGAGGGAGGGAGGGGGGGGATGGAAAGATGGAGGGAGGGATGGAAAGAGGGAGGGATGGAAAAAGGGAGGGAGGGATGGAATGAGGGAGGGAAGGAAGGGAGGGGGGAGGGAAAGGGGAGGGAGGGAGGGGCGGAGGGACGAGGGAGAGGGGGGGAGAGAGAGGGTGGGAGGGAGGGAGGGAACGAGGGAGGGGAGCGAAAGTGAGAGGGAGGGAGGACGGGAGGAGGGAAAGAGGGAGGGAGGGAAAGAGAGGGGGGGAGGGAAAGGGGGGAATGGGGAGGGCGGGGAAGGGGGGGTTCGCGGTGGGCAGGTTACATAGCCATCCTTGTGGCATCGGTTCACCTGCTGGGTGTCTTTTTGTTTTCTGCTGTCTTGGAGCTGAGTGATTTGAATGTTGCGCAAGTGTAAAGTAGCTTCAAATACAAGGCAGGATGGAAATGGACCTGAGCCCCTCACACTCCCGGGCATCAGTGTTGGTACATTGGATGGCCCCAGGGCCTTGCAGTCACTGAGTTGACAGAAGCTGCGTGTTGGTGAAGGGTTATATATTGTGCACAGTTCACTGGGCTGAATCCTGGGGTGAAAGAGTTGGTATTATGAGGAAAGGTTCAGCAGCCTGGGCTCGGCCTGGGCCCGCTCGGCCTGGGTCTGTGCAGCCTGGGCCCGTGCAGCCTGGGCCCGCTCGGCCTGGGCCTGTGCAGCCTGGGCTCGGCCTGGGCCCACGCGGTCTGGGCCCGCTCGGCCTGGGCCCACGCAGCCTGGGCCTGTGCTCATTGGAGTTTAGAAGAATTGTTGCTGATCTGATTGAAGCAGGGAAGAGTTTCTGAGGGAACTGAACATGGTGGATGTTGAGAGAATGTTTCCCCTCGAGGCCAAATCTAGAATGAGGTGGCACAGTTTAAAAATGAGTGGTTTCCAGTTTAAGATTTGGTCTGATTGATTATTGTCACATGTATCGGGATACAGTGAAATGTATTGTTTCTTGCGCGCTATACAGACAAAGCATACCGTTCATAGAGAAGGAAAGGAGAGAGCGCGGAACATAGTGTTACAGTCATAGCTAGGGTGTAGAGAAAGATCAACTTATTATAGGGTAAGTCCATTCAAAAGTCTGACGGCAGCAGGGAAGAAGCTGTTCTTGAGTCGGTTGGTACGTGACCTCAGACTTTTGTATCTTTTTCCCAACGGAAGAAGGTGGAAGAGAGAATGTCCGGGGTGCGTGGGGTCTTTAATTGTGCTGGCTGCTTTTCCCGAGGCAGCGGGAAGTGTAGACAGTCAATGGATGGGAGGCTGGTTTGCGTGATGGATTGGGCTACATTCACAACCCTTTGCGGTCTTGGTCAGAGCAGGAGCCATACCAAGCTGTGATACAACCAGAAAGATGAGGAGGAAGTTCCTCGGGGGTCGGGGGGGAAGCGTGGGAGGAAGCAGTTTATCTTCATTTGTCTTAAGATGAGTTCCAACTTTCCCATGGTTTTGCGTAAGAGCAGTTTTGTGTGTTGGGAGCATGGGTGGTGAGTTTGTGTGGACTCTGTGACTTGATAGAATAGAAACCCTACAGTGCAGAAAGAGGCCATCTGGCCCATCGAGTCTGCACCGACCACAATCCCACCCAGGCCCTACCCCCATATCCCTACACATTCTACCCACTAATCCCTCTAACCTATGCATCTCAGGACACGAAGGGGCAAATTTAGCATGGCCAATCAACCTAACCCGCACATCTTTGGACTGTGGGAGGAAACCGGAGCACCCGGAGGAAACCCACGCAGACACGAGGAGAATGTGCAAACTCCACACAGACAGTGACCCAAGCCGGGAATCGAACCCAGGTCCCTGGAGTTGTGAAGCAGCAGTGCTAACCACTGTGCTACCGTGCCGCCCTGTTCACTGTCTTTGTCCAGCTCCCTCACACTTAGAATCACAGAATCCCTACAGCGCAGGAAGAGGCCATTTGGCCCATTGAGGCATCGACAGCAATCCCTCTCCCCGTATTTGCCCGGCTAATTTGTTCTGTTAGCCATTCGTGCCTTGGCAGTGTGACTGTGTCAATAATTCCAGCCACAACAATGGCTGCCTTTAATATTGACAATTCAGCATGGCCAATGAACCCAACCTGCACATCTTTGGAGTGTGGGAGGGAGCCGGAGCACCCGGAGGAAACCCACGCAGACACGGGGAGAATGTGCAAACTCCACACAGACAGTGACCCAAGCCGGGAATCCAACCCGGGTCCCTGGCGCTGTGAGGCAGCAGTGCTAACCACTGTACCACTGCGCTGCAAAGTGGTTCCAGCTGTAGCTGCGGTGAGCTGATGTGACATTGAGTGGAGCAGAACTTGACCTTTAGAAGCATGACCAAGACCGACAGACGTGACTGTTGCTCTGGGATGATTTACTCTCGGTGTCTTTCTCCCCCTCCCCCCCCCCCCCCCGAAACTGTTACTTAAATATCCATTGTGAGCTACAGCTTTCTACTCTGCCTTCCTACGCAAGCTCCATATGACCCAGGCTGAGGTGAAGGCACATCAAAGTCTTGTGTAGGAGAGGCAATGTCTGAAGTCGCAGTCCTTCTCTGCATGGAGTGACACTTGGCAGCTTGTCAGGAGCTTATTGAGGTCATGGGGGTGTATTGTTTATCGGACGAGAAGGGCTTTTTGTTCTGTTAGCCATTCGTGCCTTGGCAGTGTGACTGTGTCAATGATTCCAGCTACATCAATGGCTGCCTTTAATATTGACACTGACAGTAGTGCTGAACTGCGTGAATCTAATTCAAAACCAACGGACTTATAGATTATAGAACAGTACAGCACAGAACAGGCCCTTCGGCCCACGATGTTGTGCCGAGCTTTATCTGAAACCAAGATCAAGCTATCCCACTCCCTATCATCCTGGTGTGCTCCATGTGCCTATCCAATAACCGCTTAAATGTTCCTAAAGTGTCTGACTCCACTATCACTTGATGATATTGTGAGCGACCGGGACTGTTCATCGCGATTCTCGGATTGATTTGCAGCTGGGATATTTCTTGTTGTACGGTTCAGTAATCTGGCAGCCAGAGCAGTCACTCACCCCCACAAAACACTGCTCACTAAAGCTAAAGATGCTGCTATTGTGGCTGTGTACCTGGACAGGTATACCTGTGCACATGCAGCCTTGCTGTACGTATGCAGGTGTGTGCACATGCTCCTACTGCAAGTCCCTGCAGACACGGGGCTTTGTGCCTACACCCACTTGCGTGTGAGGCCACACTACGCTTGTGTAGATGTGTCCAAGCACTTGGTTATAATCCCAGCAGATGCATGACGCACTGGTATCTTCCTCAGAGTGTTTGTCCAAGCATTAAATGGTTTTAAGAAGGAGATGGATATATTTCTGATTTTTTTTTAAAAAAGCAGATTAAAGGGATATGGGGAACAGGTGGGGAGGTGGATTGGAGACCAGGGAGAGATCAGCCGTGATCTGATTGAATGGCGGAGCAGGCTCGAAGGGCTGGATTTGCCGACTTCTGCTCCTAATTCCTCTGTAGATTATAGGATTTGTGGTTGATTTTTAATTATGATTCCCTATGCCACTTACGACCACAAATGCAAACGCTTGAAGGCTCTCCAATGGATAAAGGACGCATGTTGGTTTGGCAGCAGGGGCGGCGCAGTGGGTTAGCGCTGCTGCCTCACAGCGCCAGGGACCTGGGTTCGATTCCCGGCTTGGGTCACTGTGTGTGCGGAGTCTTGCACATTCTCCCCGTGTCTGCGTGGGTTTCCTCCCACACTCCAAAGATGTGCGGATTAGGTGGATTGGCCATGCTAAATTGCCCATTAGTGTCCAAAGATGTGTAAGTTAGGTGGATTGGCCATGCTAAATTGCCCATTAGTGTCCAAAGATGTGTAAGTTAGGTGGATTGGCCATGCTAAATTGCCCATTAGTGTCCAAAGATGTGTAAGTTAGGTGGATTGGCCATGCTAAATTGCCCATTAGTGTCCAAAGATGTGTAAGTTAGGTGGATTGGCCATGCTAAATTGCCCATTAGTGTCCAAAGATGTGTAAGTTAGGTGGATTGGCCATGCTAAATTGCCCATTAGTGTCCAAAGATGTGTAAGTTAGGTGGATTGGCCATGCTAAATTGCCCATTAGTGTCCAAAGATGTGTAAGTTAGGTGGATTGGCCATGCTAAATTGCCCATTAGTGTCCAAAGATGTGCAGGTTAGGTGGATTGGCCATGCTAAATTGCCCCTTAGTGTCCAAAGATGTGTAAGTTAGGTGGATTGGCCATGCTAAATTGCCCATTAGTGTTGGGGGGATTAGCAGGGTAAATACGTGCGGGATAGGGCCTGCGTGGGATTGTAGTCGGTGCAGCCTTGATGGGCCGAATGGCCTCCTTCTGCACTGTAGGGCTTCTATGATTCGATGAACAATGATGAGTGACCTTGTTTGTTTTGTTACCTGTGTGGGAGATTGGCCAATCTGGCGCTGACGTAGGTCGGTTACCGAGGGCGGGTTAGTACCAAGCTGGGAGTGGGTCACTCCCGCGTTGCGCTGGCACGGCCTCGCTGAAGGAGCGAAGGGTTTGCATTAAGTCGTGCGTTAATCTCGCCGTTTGTTGGATTCCAGGTGGCAGGATGGAAGGGGAGGTCAGTTTGGATTCAGTCTACCAAGCTGTTCAAGCTTTATACCACCATCCAGACCCACAAGGCAAAGAGCGGGCCTCCGCCTGGCTGGGAGAATTCCAGAAGTCGGTAAGTAAGTGCCTCAGTCAACCATGACCTAATCGTGTACACTTGCGCCAGGTTTGCGTTTAGTGCTTTGCATGTTGCAATCAGTCAGAAATGACAATAGGGACGGCACAGTGGTTAGCGCTGCCGCCTCACAGCGCCAGGGACCCGCGTTCAATCCCAGTGGCAGGGCGGCACAGTGGGTTAGCGCTGCCGCCTCACAGCGCCAGGGACCCGGGTTCGATTCCCGGCTTGGGGGTCACTGTCTATGCGGAGTTTGCACATTCTCCTCGTGTCTGCGTGGGTTTCCTCCCACAGTCTTAAAGTCGTGCTGGTTAGGGTACATTGACCCGAACAGGCGCCGGAGTGTGGCGACTAGGGGATTTTCACAGTAGCTTCATTGCAGTAAGCCTTACTTGTGACTAAAAAAATAAATGAACTTTAAACTTAAGATCAGGATTCCAATACGCTATTCCGACAGCTGGAATTCCCTCTTCTTTTCCCATCAGTGCCGCTCAGAGGTTCCGCGGGTGATCTGATAGAGGTCTTCGACATTAAGAAGGCTTCTGACAGCCACTGCCAGTGTGACACTAACAAGAGGAGACACATTTCAGAATCGCAACATGCACACAAGTCCAGAATCTGGAACTCTCTTGCCACAGAATTGTTGCAGTGCAGGAGGAGGCCATTCGACCCCTTGTGTCTGTACTGGCTTTCAGAATGAGCCACGCTCCCGCCTGCTCCCCCGTAATCAGATCAGTCACGATCTCATTGAATGGCCGAGCAGACTCAATGGGCCGAACGGCCGACTTCTGCTCCGGCGTCTTGTGGTCTAACCTTGTTTTTCTCTTTTCAAATAATCATCTCATCCCCTCCTGAACGCCTCGATTGAATCTGCCTCCGCCACACAGTCCGGCAGTGCATTCCAGAACCCAAACTCTCGCTGCGTGAAAACATTTTTTTTCCTCTTGTCCCTTTAGTTTCATAGAATCCCTGCAGTGCAGAAGGAGGCCATTCAGCCCATCGAGCCTGCACCGACAACAGATCCACCCAGGCCCTATCCCCGTAACCCCACATATTTATCCTCTTAATCCCCCTGAAACTAAGGGACAATTTAGCATGTCCAATCCACCTAACCCACACATCTTTGGTCTGTAAGGAAACCGGAGCATCCAGAGGAAACCCACGCAGACACGGGGAGAACGTGCGAATTCCACACAGTCACCCAAGGCCGGAATCGAACCCGGGTCCCCTGGAGCCGAGGCTCCGGGTTTTCTCCCACAGTCCGAAAGACGTGCTGGTTAGGGTGCATTGACCGTGCTAAATTCTCCCTCGGTGTAACCCGAACAGGCGCCGGAGTGTGGCGACTAGGGGATTTTCACAGTAACTTCATTGCAGTGTTAATGTAAGCCTACTCGTGACACTAATCAATAAACTTTAAAAAAAAACTTAAAACTATTCTTTTTTTTAATCAGAAGTCTCACAACACCAGGTTAAAGTCCAACAGGTTTATTTGGAATCACGCGCTTTCGGAGCGCTGCTCCTTCATCAGGTGAGTGATGGAGGGATGATGAAGGGGCAGCGCTCCGAAAGCGCGTGATTCCAAATAAACCTGTTGGACTTTAGCGTGGTGTTGTGAGACTTCTTACTGTGCCCACCCCAGTCCAACGCCGGCATCTCCACATCATGGTATTCATTTTAAATTTATTCCGCATTTGTCGTCATCCTGGGTCTTGTTGATTCATGTGGATAGAGAGAGGCTCATGTACTTAGAGGAGACGGTGTATAGTGCTGACTGGTAATGCCACCGTCTTCCACTGTCTCCCGCGGTTTTATTCCAGATTTGCTGTCGCCATTTTGAACAAGCTAACCCCCTCCTTGTTTCCTCTTGGCCAGATGTTTTCGTGGCAGATTTCTGACCAGCTGCTGCGGCTCCAGCGCGACATCGAGTCCTGCTACTTTGCCGCCCAGACCATGAAGATGAAAATCCAGTATTCCTTTTACGAGCTGCCCCCGGCGATGCACCCGTCACTCCGTGACTCTCTGCTGACACACTTGGAGAGCCTGAAGGACCTGTCGCAGGCTATCGTCACGCAGGTACAGCAGGGAGCGAGCTCGACGCGTAACCAGAGGCTTTCATTGAGCGAGAGGGTGTGGCCTTTCCACACCCACAGAAATCTCTCCTCATTCCCACCCCCCCCCCTTTCTCTCCATCACGGCGGCACAGTGGGTTAGCGCTGCTGCCTCACAGCGCCAGGGACCCGGGTTCGATTCCCGCCTTGGGTCACTGTCTGTGCAGAGTCTGATGTGGAGATGCCGGCGTTGGACTGGGGTACCAAATACACCTGTTGGACTTTAACCTGGTGTTGTTAAACTTCTTACTGTGTGCAGAGCCTGCCAGTTCTCCCCGTGTCTGCGTGGGTTTCCTCCGGTTTCCTGCCACAGTCCGAAAGACGTGCTGGTTTAGGTGCTAAATTCTCCCTCAGTGTTACCCGAACAGGAGTGTGGCGACTCGGGGATTTTCACAGTAACTTCATTGCAGTGTTAATGTAAGCCTACTTGTGACACTAATAAATAAACTTTTAAACATTAACATGCTGGGATGGAGTTCCCCTGGTGTCAGCCGCCATTCCCTGTTACCAATCCTCAAAGAGCTATAGAATCCCCACAGTGCTGAAAGAGGCCATTCGGCCCATCGGGCCTGCACCGACTCTCCGAAAGAACGTTTTACCCACAGTAACTTCATTGCGGTGTTAATGTAAGCCTACTTGTGACCTTTACTTTACCCAGGACCTCTCCCAAGCCCAACCCCCACACCTTTACCATGGCTAATCCACCTAACCTGCACATCGTTAATATTCTTTCACGGGATGTGGGCGCCACTGGCCGGGCCAGCATTTATTGCCCATTCCTTATTGCCCTTGAACGGAGCAACTTCGCACCATTTCAGAAGGCAGTTGGGAGTCAACCGCTTGGCTGAGAGTCTGGAGTCACATGTATGGGCGGCACAGTGGCACAGTGGTTAGCACTGCTGCCTCACAGCGCAGAGACCCAGGTTCAATTCCGGCCTCGGGTCATTGTCTGTGTGGAGTTTGCACGTTCTCCCCGTGTCTGCGTGGGTTTCCTCCGGGTGCTCCGGTTTCCTCACACAGTCCAAAGATGTGCGGGTTAGGTGGATTGGCCATGCTAAATTGCCCCTTAGTGTCCAAAGATGTGCGGGTTAGGTGGATTGGCCATGCTAAATTGCCCCTTAGTGTCCAAAGATGTGCGGGTTAGGTTGATTGGCCATGCTAAATTGCCCCTTAGTGTCCAAAGATGTGCGGGTTAGGTTGATTGGCCATGCTAAATTGCCCCTTAGTGTCCAAAGATGTGCGGGTTAGGTTGATTGGCCATGCTAAATTGACCCGAGTGTTGGGGATTAGCAGGGTAAGTACTTGGGTTACGGAGATAGGGTATGGGTGGGATTGTGTTCAGTGCCAACTCGATAGGCCGAATGGCCTCCTCTTGCACTGTCTATGGTCTATGATTTGCGTAGGCCAGACCGGGTAAGGGCGGCAGATTTCCTTCCCTAAAGGACATTAGTGAACCAGATGGGTTTTTCCGATGATTGTTTAATGGTTGCCGTTAGTGAGAAGAGCTTTCAAGTCCAGAATTTATGAAGTGAATGTAAATGGTGGGGTTTGAAGCCATGCAGACTCCACACAGACAGTGACCCGAGCCGGGAATCGAACCCGGGTCCCTGGCGCTGTGAGGCAGCAGTGCTAACCCACTGCGCCACCGTGTTGCCCCAGAATATACTTCTATCGGCTGCACTTATCACTCTGTAGGTTGTTGGTCCCAGTCAGGTGCACAGTGGAATACATTTGACATACTGCCCTGACTGTACAGCAGAAGTGTACCACTGATTAAACCCATATATTTGCTCCCTCCTGTGCTTTTTTTTTTAAACAGCAACTCCTCTCTCTTTCCTGTTTTTGATCGTAGTTAGCTCTCGCTGTCGCAGACCTTGCCATACAGATGACATCTTGGAAGAGCTGTGTCCAGACGCTAATTGAGAAGTGAGTTGTGTTTTTGTATTTTAATGGAATGGGGGCGGTGGGGGGTATGGTCGCCTTGTAGTTGCGGGCCACCAGAGACCTGAACTAATGATTCAGAGACCCAAGTTCAAATCCCCAACCCCCCCCCCCCCCTCCCCTCCCCTCCCCATCATAGCTGGGGAATTTAAATTCAATTAATTAAATAAATTGGGAATAAATCCTTGACCGTGAAACTCATCTGGTTCACTAATATGGAGCGAATGGCAGATGGAGTTTAATTTAGATAATGCGAGATGATACATCTTGGTAGATTGAACCAGGGCAGGACTTACTCAGTTAATGGTAGGTCGTTGGGGAGAGTTACAGAACAAAGAGATCTAGGGGTACATGTTCATAGCTCCTTGAAAGTGGAGTCATAGGTGGACAGAGTGGTGAAGAAGGCATTCGGCATGCTTGGTTTCATTGGTCAGAACATTGAATACAGGAGTTGGGATGTCTTGTTGAAGTTGTACAAGACATTAATAAGGCCACACTTGGAAAACTGTGTACAGTTCTGGTCACCCTATCTGGTCACCCTATTATTAAACTAGAAAGAGTGCAGAAAAGATTTACTAGGATGCTACCGGGACTTGATGGTTTGAGTTATAAGGAGAGGCTGGATAGACTGGGACTTTTTTCTCTGGAGCGTAGGTGGCTGAGGGGGTGATCTTATCGAGGTCTATAAAGTAATGAGGGGCATAGATCAGCTAGATAGTCAATATCTTTTCCCAAAGGTAGGAAAGCCTAAAACTAGAGAGCATAGGTTTAAGGTGAGAGAGGAGAGATACAAAAGGGTCCAGAGGGGCAATTCTTTCACCCAGAGGGTGGTGAGTGTCTGGAACGAGCTGCCAGAGGCAGTAGTAGAGGGGGGTACAATTTTGTCTTTTAAAAAGTGTTTAGACAGTTCCATGGGTAAGATGGGTATAGAGGGATATGGGCCAAACGCGGGCAATTGGGACTAGCTTAGGGGTTTAAAAAAAAGGGGGCGGCATGGACAAGTTGGGCCGAAGGGCCTGTTTGCATGCCGTAAACCTCTATGACTCCATATTCCTCAAGGAAGGAATCTACCATCGTTACCCAGTCGGCTTCTATGTTTTTATTCTTTTATGGGACATGGGCGTCGCTGGCTAGGCCAGCATTTATTGCCCATCTCTAATTGCCCTTGAGGGGGCAATTGAGAGTCAACCACATTGCTGTGGCCCTGGAGTCACATGTAGGCCAGACCAGGTAAGGATGGCAGATTTCCTTCCTTAAAGGACAAGAGTGAACCAAATGGGTTCATGGTCATCCTTAAAGGACAGGAGTGAACCAATCGACAACGGTTTCATGGTCATCGTTAGACTTTTAATCCCAGATTTTAATTGAATTCAAATTTCACCATCTGCCCTGGAGGGATTCAAACCCGTGTTCTCAGAACATTAACCTGAGTCTCTGGATTACTAGACCAGTGGCGATACCACTCGGCCGTTGCCTCCCCAGAAGTGAATCCAGGCCCACGACAATGTGGCTGACACCGTACCTGTCCTCTGAAATAGGCCAGCAAGTCGAGAACACAGTTCATCACCAACATGAGGCAATGGCCTAGTGGTGTTATCTCTAGACTATTAATCCAGAAACTCAGCTAATGTTCTGGGGGAGCCGGGTTCGAATCCCGCCACGGCAGATGGTGGAATTTGAATTCAATAAAAAGAAATCTGGAATTCAGAATCTACTGATGACCATGAAACCATTGTTGGAAAAACCCATCTGGTTCACTAATGTCTCTTTAGGGAAGGAAATCTGCCGTCCTTACCCGGTCTGGCCTACATGTGACTCCAGAGCCACAGCAATGTGGTTGACTCTCAACTGCCCTCTGAAATGACCGAGCGAGACACTCAGTTCAAGGGCAGTTAGGGATGGGAAATAAATACTGCCAGCAGCGATACCCATTTAATTTGATTTATTATTGTCACATGGACAAGTGAAAAGTATTGTTACTTTCATGTTATATGGACCATTCATAGAGTGGTCTGTATAGCTTCCCACCGTGCCACCCACAGCTGATGGTAAACGCCAAGGTATTCCAAATCCCAGATGGGAAACTTAAAACACCTCTCCTCACGGTGGCACAGTGGTTAGCACTGCTGCCTCACAGCGCCAGGGACCCGGGTTCAATTCCAGCCTTGGGTGTCTGCCTGTGCGGAGTCTGCACATTCTCCCCGTGTCTGCACGGGTTTCCACCGGGCGCTCCGGTTTCCTCCCACAGTCCAAAGATATGCGGGTTAGGTGGATTGACCATGCTAAATTGTCTCTTAGTGTCAGGGGATTAGAGGAGTAAGTACGTGGGGTTGTAGGGAGAGGGCATGGATGGGATTGTTGTCGATGCAGGCTTGATGGGCCGAATGGCCTCCTTCTGCACTGTAGGGATTCTATGAACTGTATTTTTTGGTATAACAGGAGGAAAGATGTGAAAACCAGAGGAGGGTGTCCCAGATATCCTTGTGATGATTTTAAACAAAATAAATGTTTATTTAGCAATGGAATACATAGCAACAAAGATCCCTAGAATTACTAGGTAACTCACTGAATGGCTTTCCACAGTATCTCTAAATTTACCCAGTTCCAAATCCAAATTCAGAGCTAATCCTCCCCAAACAACAACCCATAGGTTTTGAAAACTATAGACAAAATCCAGTAATAGTTACCACACCGGGCACTTTCGGGGTTGCTTCTGACATGGGGGAGAAGCGCTGGTTGTCCAGATGGGATTTTCTACAGAAACAATTTGCTGGGACGGCTTTTCCCTGCTGCGGGCTGAGTTCTGAAAACTTGCCACGGTCAAGCCGTGCTCCCGATGTCCCACTACTCCTTCTGATCTTCCCTTATCTGAACTAACCTCAGAGGTCACTCTTAATTACCTTCATTTCACGAGTCTACCTTTTAGAATGTGCTGGTAAAGTTCACACCTCATCTCCTTTGAACTTCGAACATCTTACTCAAAACCTTTGACATTCGACTTTTTACTGTTGCCAACTTGCCATCTGGTACACATCTGTTTCTAGAGTTTCTAGACTTACCCACGTATCAGAAGCACTAGTTCCGTCAACCTAACCGATCTGTCACTACCAACCTACAATATCCACTTTTAAAAAGCTTTTTAAACACCCAGCAGAACGCCTTCCGAATCGCTGGCTTTTCATGATTTTTATATTATTATAATTTTTTATTTTATTCATTCTGGGGCATGGGCATCGCTGGCTGGGCCAGCATTTATTGCCCATCCCTAGTTGCCCGAGGGCCGTTGAGAGACAACCACATTGCTGTGGCTCTGGAGTCACATGTAGGCCAGACCGGGTATGGACGGCAGATTTCATAGAAATCATAGAATTCCTACAATGCAGAAGGAGGCCATTCAGCCCATCGAGTCTGCACCGTCAACAATCCCATCCAGGCCCTATCCCCGAAACCCCACATATTTACCCAGCTAATCCAGGAGATTGGGTTTGTACTCGTTGGAGTTTAGAAGGATGAGGGGGGATCTCGAGGAATTAAGGGCTATGGGGAGAGAGCGGGTAAATGGAGTTGAAATCAACCATGATTGAATGGTGGAGTGGACTCGATGGGCCGAATGGCCTTACTTCCGCTCCTATGTCTTATGGTCTTATGATCTTATGGAGACTTATAAGATAATGCGGGGGCTGGATAGGGTGGAGGCGGAGAGATTCTTTCCACTTAGTAAGGAAGTTAAAACTAGAGGACACAGCCTCAAAATAAAGGGGGGTCGGTTTAAGACAGAGTTGAGGAGGAACTTCTTCTCCCAGAGGGTGGTGAATCTCTGGAATTCTCTGCCCACTGAGGTGGTGGAGGCTACCTCGCTGAATATGTTTAAAGCGCGGATGGATGGATTCCTGATCGGTAAGGGAATTAAGGGTTATGGGGATCAGGCGGGTAAGTGGTACTGATCCACGTCAGATCAGCCATGATCTTATTGAATGGCGGGGCAGGCTCGAGGGGCTAGATGGCCTACTCCTGCTCCTATTTCTTATGTTCTTATAATCCCTCTAACCGACACATCCCAGGACACTAAGGGGCAATTTAGCATGGCCAATCAATCTAACCAGCACATCTTTGGACTGTGGGAGGAAACCGGAGCACCCGGAGGAAACCCACGCAGACACGGGGAGAACATGCAGACTCCGCACAGACTGTCACCCAAGCCGGGAATCGAACCCAGGTCCCTGGCGCTGTGAGGCAGCAGTGCTAACCACTGTGCCGCCATGTACTTCCCTAAAGGATATTAGTGAACCAGATGGGGTTTTTTGACAATCGACAATGGTTTCATAGTAGATTCTTAATTCCAAACTTTTTAATGAATTCGAAATCCACCAGCTGTCGTGGCGGGATTCGAACCCGGGTCCCCAGAACATTAGCTGAGTTTCTGGATTAATAGTCTAGGCCATCGTCTCCCCTATTTCAGACACAACTGCTTCGAATACATATAAAAAAGGAAAATGCTGGAAAATCTCAGTGGGTCTGACCGCTGATTTCTGTGGAGAGAGAATAGAGCCAACGTTTCGAGTCTAGATGGGCGGCACGGTAGCACAGTGGTTAGCACTGCTGCTTCACAGCTCCAGGGATCTGGGTTCGATTCCCGGCTTGGGTCACTGTCTGTGTGGAGTTTGCACATTCTCCTCGTGTCTGCGTGGGTTTCCTCCGGGTGCTCCGGTTTCCTCCCACAGTCCAAAGATGTGCGGGTTAGGTTGATTGGCCATGCTAAAATTGCCCTTAGTGTCCTGAGATGCGTAGGTTAGAGGGATTAGTGGGTAAAATATGTAGGGATATGGGGGTAGGGCCTGGGTGGGATTGTGGTCGGAGCAGACTCGATGGGCCGAATGGCCTCTTTCTGTGCTGTAGGGTTTCTATGATTCTATGCCCCTCATCAGATCCGTCATCAGAGACGAAGGGTCATTCAGGCTCCAAATGTTGGCTCTATTCTCTCTCCACAGATGTTGTCAGACCTGTTAAAATTTTGCAGCATTTTCCGTTTTGAGTGTCCTCAATTATACTGGCTGCTTTTCCGAGGCAGCGGGAAGTGTAGACAGTGTCAGTGGATGGGAGGCTGGTTTGCGTGATGGACTGGGCTACGTTCACGACCCTTTGTCATTTCTTGCTTCTACTCTCACCGTTGCCCCCCCAATTAATCGGTGTGTAATGTATTAAAGTTAAAGTTTATTTATTAATCACAAGTAACATTGCAATGAAGTGACTGCGAAATTCCCCTGGTCGCCACACTTCGGGTACACTGAGGGAGAATTTAGTACGGCCAATGCACCTAACCAGCACGTCTTTCAGACTGTGGGAGCACCCGGAGGAAACCTGTGCAGACTCCACACAGACAGTGACCCAAACCGGGAATCGAAGCCGGGGCCCTGGCGCTGTGAGGCAGCAATGCTAACCACTGTGCCACCGTGCTGCCCTAGTGTATTGTTCAGTTTGAAGTTCAGCCATAAACCCGGCACGCTGTGTCTCCTAGGTACGGCAATGACGAAACGGCGCTCCCTTTCCTGCTGGAGATTCTGACGGTGCTGCCGGAGGAGGTGCACAGCCGCTCGCTGCGAATCGGCACCAACCGGAGGACGGAGGTCATCGAGGACTTGGCTTACCACGCCAGCATGGTGATCGGCTTATTGGTGAGCCGCCCTGCGTCACGCATTTCATTTAGCCTTGGTACTGGTACATTCCCGTATGCAGGAGAACATCTATCTCTCTGAAGCCAGTCACCGTTAGTCCTCTCATTTTAATGTGCTGACCATTGGTCATATAGAGTCATAGAATCTCTACAATGCAGGAGAAGGACATTCGGCCCATCGAGCCTCTACCGACAACAATCCCACCCAAGCCCTATCCCTGTAATCCCCACAAATTTACCCTGCTAATCCCCCTGACACTAAGGGACAATTTATCATGGCCAATCCAACTAATCTTCACATCTTTGGACACTAAGGGACAATTTAGCATGGCCAATCCAACTAATCTTCACATCTTTGGACACTAAGGGGCAATTTAGCATGGCCAATCCACCTAACCTGCACATCTTTGGACACTAAGGGGCAATTTAGCATGGCCAATCTACCGAACCCACACATCTTTAGACACTAAGGGGCAATTTAGCATGGCCAATCTACCGAACCCACACATCTTTGGACACTAAGGGGCAATTTAGCATGGCCAATCTACCGAACCCACACATCTTTAGACACTAAGGGGCAATTTAGCATGGCCAATCCACCTAACCCGCACATCTTTGGGCACTAAGGGACAATTTGGTTTGGCCAATCTCCCTAACCTGTACGTCTTTCAGACTGTGGGAGGAAACCAGAGCACCCGGAGGAAACCCACACAGACACGGGGAGAACGTGCAGAGTCCGCACAGACAGTGATCCGAGGCTGGAACTGAACCTGGGTCCCTGGCACTGAGAGGCAGCAGTGCTAACCACTGTGCCGCCCAGAAACTTAATGTGTTCCTGCCCAGTTTGTATATAACTGGTGTGGGTTTTGGAGATTACAGTAGTTTTGATCGCATGGGGAAGATGGGGTAGAATTTACAGCTTATTTCCCCCTCCTCTCGCCCTCTAAGTTAACCATGGCTTTTATCCTTATTGCAGGTGGCAGATAGTCACTTGACTTCAGGTGGGGTGGGGGAATGTGACGGATGGCATTGCAGTTGCGTGGGACAGTTCGGGCAAGAGAGGGTTTTTTCCTGTCAGTCAGTACGTTTGTATCTTTGGGAGGCGGGTCGGAGGTTAATGGACCCTGTTAGAGGCTGGGGCTGCTGCTTCCACCTCCCAACAAGAAACACTTCGAGCTGGTGAATTGAGTTGAGTTTTATTGGCGTTGACTCTGTACCCGGGAATTTTTCAGACAGCCTACATGGAGCGCTGCAGTCACGATGAGAAGTTGGTGATTAAAGTCTTCCGATGCCTCATGAGTTGGATTAACCTGGGCATCCTGCACACCGACCACATTGCCAACAGCCAGTTACTGGTGGCACTCTTCCAGATCCTTGTGAGTATGAACTAATCACCTACCCAAGTGTCCTGGTTTGAATTGGAGAGAATTGGCGGCACAGTGGGTTAGCGTTGCTGCCTCATGGCGCCAGGGGCCCCCGGTTCAATTCCGGCCTCGGGTCACTGTCTGTGCGGAGTCTGCACGTTCTCCCCGTGTCTGCGTGGGTTTCCTCCCACAGTCCAAAGATATGCAGGTTGGGTGGATTGGCCATGCTAAATTGCCCCTTAGTGTCCAAAGATATGCAGGTTGGGTGGATTGACCATGCTAAATTGCCCCTTAGTGTCCAAAGATATGCAGGTTGGGTGGATTGGCCATGCTAAATTGCCCCTTAGAGGATTAGCAGGGTGAATACGTGGGGTTAAGGGGATAGGGCCTGGGTGGGATTGTTGTCAGTGCAGACTCGATGGGCTGAATGGTCTCCTTCTGCACTGATTTGATTTGATTTGATTTATTATTATCACATGTATTGGTATACAGTGAAAAATATTGTTTCTTGTGCGCTATGCAAACAAAGCATACCGTTCATAGAGAAGGAAAAGAGAGGGTTCAGAATGTAGTGTTACAGTCATAGCTGGGGTGTAGGGAAAGATCAACTTAATGCAAGCTTTGTTAGAGAGTTTAAAAGAGTTAGAATGAAGTTTCAGCAGCAGAGAACGAGAGTGAACGATCGAATTAGAAGGTATGCTGGGCACAGCTTGCAAGAAGCTGCCTCACTCCACCGCCATCTTGGAATAGGGGATTCTATGGAAATTCCAGCACCTCCACAAACTTACCTAACCTCCATTCTACACAGTTCCTTTCACTCCCCTTCTGTCTCACCTTTGCTGCTGTTTTTTTTATTCTTTCATGGGATGTGGGCGTCGCTGGCAGGGCCAACGTTTGTTACTCATCCCTAATTGCCCCTTAAACTGACAGCAGTGGGGATCAGAGACCCTGGCTTATTTCCCAGCTCTCAAGGTATGGGTGCGGGGACATGTGTAGCACTCCCGAGCTGTACATCACACCACCCGTGTGATCCGGTCACTTTGCACAGACTGAGGATTGAACTTGGGACTGTCTGGTTGGTATGGCAGTGCCTTTACCAATATGTTTCTTGCACTTGGCATTGTGCCATCCATTTTCTCTCTCTTCTCTCTCCCCGCCCTCCTCCCCACACACACACACACACACACACACACACACAGCCAGTATAGCCAGCAGGAGAATATTCACTCGCTCCTGCTCCCCCCCAAACGGGAAGGTGAATGTGCATTGACACCTGAGGACTCTGGTGCCCACTGTAGCCACATAAGCCGCTAATATTCGGGCCTGAAGCACCGGCATTTCAGTGTGTTTACTGCGGGAGGACAAACTCCCAACATACTAAGAGGGAGAGAACATAGGAAGTGAAATCAACTCTTTGGGCAGGTAATTGCCTCTAAAGGAGCTTATTGCCGTTCTGTGAGGGAGCTGAGCCGTTGGAGAGAGAATTATTAGCCCCATGTTGGGCGCCATTGCTTTATTTTCTATGTTGCTATAGGGTATGGAGGGAGAGAGGCAGGATTGGGCTATTGAGTTGGATGATCAGCCATGATCATAATGAATGGCGGAGGAGACTCAAAGGGTCGAATGGCCTCCTCCAAGGAACATAGGAATTAGGAGCAGAGGTCGGCAATTCAGCCCTGCTCCGCCATTCAATCAGATCATGGCTGATCTCTCCCTGGTCTCAAATCCACCTCCCCACCCGTTCCCCATAAGACACAGGAGCAGCATTAGGCCGCTCGGCCATCGCGTCTGCTCCACCATTCAATCCTGGCTGATATTTTTCTCATCCCCATTCTCCTGCCTTTTCCCCATAGCCCCCTGTTCCCCATATCCCTTTAATCCTTTTTTAAAATCCGAAATATATTCATCTCCTTCTTGAAACAATTCAATGATTCAGACTCCACCGCGCTACGGGGCAGCGAGTTCCACAAATTCACCACCCTCTGCGAGAAGTAGTTCCTCCTCATCTCAGTTTTAAATCTACCGCCTCTCAACCTATACCTGTGACCTCTTGTTCGAGATTTCCCTAAACTGGAAAACATTTGGTCTATGTTTACCTTATCAACCCCTTTTAGTATTTTACACACCTCGATCAGATCCCCTCTCATAAAATTTTATATACCTCCTGCTCCTATTTTTTCCGGCTCTAGTTTAAAGAACCACCCTTTCTCCCTTCTACTCCTGTCAGTCCTGAGCTTTTGTGCCCTGTCTCATTGTGCGTATGTTCATTCTAGTTTCAAGTTCTATTCATTATTGTCACAAGTAGGCTTACATTAACACTGCAATGAAGTTACTGTGAAATTCCCCTAGTGGCCACACTGCACTGCCTGTTCGGGGTACACTGAGGGAGAATTTAGCACGGCCCAATGCACCCTAACCAGCACGTCTTTTGGACTGTGGGAGAGCACCCGGAGGAAACCCACGCAGACACGGGGAGAATGTGCAAACTCCACACAGACAGTGAATGACCCAAGCCGGGAATTGAACCCGGGTCCCTGGTGCTGTGAGGCAGCAGTGCTAACCACTGTGCCACCGTGCCGCCCCAATTCTAGTCTAAGCTGGTTATTTTTAAGCGTGAAGTGCATGACAGCAGAATCTGATGGCCCTTTCACCCAGTACGCACCCGAGTGACCAGAAGTGGAACAAGCCTGAGCTACGGATTCCAGCCCCAACCCCCAGCCTAAGCTGCTGGAGTTAGTGCATCAGCCCCGGTCCAGCTAACTCTGCTCAGCCTGGGAATCGGAGCTGGGACTTGCTGTTCTGTGTGGCACAGTGCAGCACCTGGCACGCTCACAAGGCCAGCTTTTGTCTGCTCTTTGATCAGTTTCGCTCCGGCCAGCATTTTGGTGGCTTTTCCCTGGGATCCTGGTACCCATTGACATCCTTTGTCAGGCCTCTGTAACGTTTAATTCCGGATGTCTGTATCAGTGTTCTAGATTTGGCTGAATGACGTTGTCCCCAACAGAGCTTTGCTTTGCCCTCTGATAAAGGAACTTGAGGATCCAACAGAAAGGCGTGTGTTTATTTTTACCAGGGAGGGAGTGCAGGGGCCTGGCCTGGTGTAGGATTCCACATATGTGGTGGGTTCAGTTTGGTGGGAGAAGAAGGGGGAGACATTGAGTCACACGTGGATGGTTCTACCATGTGAACAACTCCATCCAGATTAGAAGGCACCTGGTTCAATCTCCGGTTTGAGCTGAGGCCACTAATATCCTTATCTTGGTGCCCAAGGCGGCACAGTGGTTAGCACTGCTGCCTCACAGCACCAGGGACCCAGGTTCGATTCCTGGCTTAGGTCACTGTCTGTGTGGAGTCTGCACGTTCTTCCCGTGTCTGCCTGGGTTTCCTCCGGGTGCTCCGGTTTCCTCCCACAGTCCGAAAGACGTGCGGGTTAGGTGGATTGGCCGTGCTAAATTTTCCCTCAGTGTACCCAAACAGGCGCCGAAGTGTGGGGACTAGGGGATTTTCACAGTAACTTCATTGCAGTGTCAATGTAAGCCTTGTGACACTAATAAATACGCTTTAAAAGGTGAGTGAGTTAGAAAAGTCCACCAGTGTTCCTGCAATCTCGTAACTCGTCCAGGAGAGTCTTTGTGCTGTGAATACTACTTTTGCGTAATGTGATTGGTGCATGTTGAAATCAGGTTTAAAATGTTTCAGGGAATTCTCCCTCTCCCACCTTTGATTTAAACTTAAAGTTTATTTATTAGTCACAAGTAAGGCTTACATTAACACTGCAATGAAGTTACTGTGAAAATCTCCGAGTCACCACACTCCGGTGTGCAGGCACATGCAAACTCCACACAGAGGCCGGATTTGAACCCGGGTCCCTGGCGCTGTGAGGCAGCAGCGCTAGCCACTGTGCCGCCGTGCTCCCTACCAGGGTATAAAGTTTGCAAATCCTACACGGGTCCTGGGCAACAGATCAGGGCTGATGGTCCTGTTTGGCACTGAGTGATGAGACCTGACTGCGTGTGTCACCAGCTCACCTGGGATAGTATTATTCAAAGAAAAATGGACAGCTGTCCTGCTGCCCTTCCTTAACCTGTACCAGCAAAAACAGACTAACTTGGCCATTCACCCCCTGTTGATCCGTTTGCTCTCGTCACAATGTTTACCTAACGGCCCTTCGGTGTAACAGTTTATGAAATGCCTTAGAATGTTTTCAAGATGCAATCAGACACACAGCCAGTGCAAGTCGACTTGTGTGTATGCTTCTGAATGGAATGTAATGTTCAGGATAATGCTTGGGAAATACTAAACAAACGACTATCCCTGAATTTCAGAGGCACAACCAGACATCGTCGAACCTGCACGAGGTGGCAAGCGATTGCGTGTGTGCAGCACTGTATGCAGTGGAGGGCTTGCAGGAGAGCCTACGGCTCGCGCTACAGCTGCAGGAAGGGGTGACAGCATTGGAGGAGGCTTACCATACTGCAGTCGCTTGCGAGGACATGGACAAGTATGTTGTAGTTAGGTTTCACACTCTGGCTTGGGTATGTGATAGTGTTGGGATGTCTACTGAGAAGCTGTGTGGGAGTTCTGCTGGTTAAGGCAGCAAGTTCAGCCTAGGTTTGATTTCTGCTCTGTGCCAGATAGGCTGATCTCATCCAGGTCTGTATTTAGGCAGTGTATCTTTTAAAACCACTCCCACTCAATGATTTGGAGGGAAGGTGGGACTTGTGGCAGGAATCTATTTCAATAGTACACGACAGCAGAGTCTATTTAAACAGCATACAGCGAACAGTCTACAGAGTCTATTTAAACAGCACACTGCAGCAAACAGTCTACAGAGTCTATTTAAACAGCACACTGCAGCAAACAGTCTACAGAGTCTATTTAAACAGCACACTCCATCAAACAGTCTACAGAGTCTATTTAAACTGAGCACTACAGCAAACAGTCTACAGAGTCTATTTAAACAGCACACTGCAGCAAACAGTCTACAGAGTCTATTTAAACAGCACACTCCATCAAACAGTCTACAGAGTCTATTTAAACTGAGCACTGCAGCAAACAGTCTACAGAGTCTATTTAAACAGCACACTCCATCAAACAGTCTACAGAGTCCATTTAAACTGACCACTACAGCAAACAGTCTACAGAGTCTATTTAAACAGCACACTCCATCAAACAGTCTACAGAGTCTATTTAAACTGAGCACTGCAGCAAACAGTCTACAGAGTCTATTTAAACAGCATGCAGCAAGCAGTCTAGAGTTATTAAAACATCACACTACAGCAAACACACTGCAGTCTATTTAAACAGCACATAGCGAGCAGTCTGTAGAGTTTATTTAAATAGAGCGCTAGAGTAAAAGGTTTAGAGTCTATTTTATTAAATCAGTCTCTAAAATGCTAAGTAAATGTAACTGATGATTAAAACTGCAGCAGAGTTTCCTGACAAAAGTAGCCCCGACCAATGAAAGCAAGCATGCCGTATGCCGCCTTAATCACCTTGACCGTCTGTGTTGCCCCTTTTAGGGAACCGTGGACCTGCACGCCCAGATCCCTCTGTACGTTAATGTTCCTCAGGGTTCTGCCATTTGCATCTAAATTTAATCCTCCAAAATGCATCACCTCGCATTTGGCTGGATTAAATTAGACCTCCCACAAGGCATCACCTTGACACTAATAAAACAAGAATAGTTGATTCAAATTAAACAGCTTTGATTGTATGATCTAATTATGTTTTAAATCGTTAAGTTGTCTGTTTAATTAAAGTTTAGCATTTTATTTACACAAAACAGAGTCTCGAGCGGGGGCGGCACGGTGGCACAGTGGTTAGCGCCGCTGCCTCACAGCGCCAGGGACCCGGGTTCGATTCCCGGCTCGGGTCACTGTCTGTGTGGAGTCTGCACATTCTCCCCGTGTCTGCGTGGGTTTCCTCCGGGTGCTCCGGTTTCCTCCCACAGTCCGAAAGACATGCTAGTTAGGGTGCATTGGCCGTGCTAAATTCTCCCTCAGTGTTACCCGAACAGGCACCGGAGTGTGGCGACTAGGGGGATTTTCACAGTAACTTCATTGCAGTGTTAATGTAAGCCTACTTGTGATACTAATAAAAAATAAACTTTACTGCTGACTGCAGAGCCTGGAGTTTAGTGTCAGAGGGAAAACCACCCTGTTATAGATCCTGACATCCGGTGAACCAGACACCAATACTTTCCAGAGTTACTTCAAGGCTAATGCTACCTCAATGGCAGCTGCTACACTTTGCCCAGAGAATGCTTTGAATGCGGAGCTCTCTCGTGCGCAAGCAGTTGATGCAAATAGCATAGATGTCCTAAAGGAGACCAGATAAGCATGCAAGGAAGGATGGAATAGAAGTTTAGGCTG
Source organism: Mustelus asterias (assembly GCF_964213995.1). NCBI lineage: Eukaryota > Metazoa > Chordata > Chondrichthyes > Carcharhiniformes > Triakidae > Mustelus > Mustelus asterias. The sequence goes on from NW_027592845.1 coordinate 23,212, forward strand.
ATGGGGTTAGCGAGTGGATGGAAGCTTGTGGAACAAAAACACCATCGCAGATTAGTTGGGCGGAATGGCCTGTTTCTGGGCTGTACCATTCCAAGAATTTGCACGGGCCTTAGCCAGTGACGATGATTCCATCTTGCCTCAAGCAGGAGTAGGCCATTCAGTCCTTCAAGCTTGCTGCGTCATTAATTTTGATCGTGGCTGATGGCGACACGGTGGCACAGTGGGTTAGCACGGCTGCCTCTCAGCTCCAGGGACCCGGGTTCAATTCCCGGCCTCGGGTCACCGTCTGTGTGGAGTTTGCACATTCTCCCCGTGTCTGCATGGGTTTCCTCCCGGTGCTCCGGATTCCTCCCACAGTCCAAAGATATGCAGATTGGGTTGATTGGCCATGCTAAATTGCCCATTGGTGGCCTGGGATGTGTAGGTTAGAGGGATTAGCAGGATAACTGTGTGGGGTTACGGGGGTAGGGCCTGGGGGGGGATTGTTGTCAGTGCAGACTCGATGGGCCGAATGGCCTCCTTCTGCACTGAAGGGATTCTATGATCATTGAATTCAATATCCTGATCACCCCTTCTCCCCATATCCCTTTAGCCCCAAGAGCTATATCTAATTCCTCCTTGAAATCACACAACATTTTGGCCTCAACTACTTTCTGTGGTAGTGAATTCCACACATTCACCACCCTCTGGAGGAAGAAATTTCTCCTCACCTCAGTTCTAAAAGAATCCCCCCTTATCCTCAAACTATGACCCCTAGTTCTGGAACATGTTTTAACCCCGTTTGAAAACATTTTAAACAGTCCCAGTTCAAGATAAAATAGCACTCAGATGGTTAGTAAGTTGATTGGAAAAGTCGCCATGGATTTGCATAGCAAGTGGAGTGAAGATATGTTTCTAGGGGTAAAGAATTGCATCTAACCAATATTGTAACTGTACTTGTATAAGTACTTGATCGGCTAGCACAGGCGATGTTTTAAAGTGCCTCTAACCTGTGCTATAGCCTCTGCAAATGCTTAAAGGACAGTGGAGGGAGCCTTTGTATCACTGACTTGAGGCTTTAATGTGTTCCAGAGCACTGAATTATTGCCGGATTTTCACCGAATTGGCGGAAACGTTGTTGGAGATGGTCATCCGTTCCCCGGGACAAGGACTGGGCGACCTTAAGACACTCAACCTCATCTTAAACTGCGTTGGACACGAGCAGTACGAGGTCAGTTAATGCTCACCGTCAGCCCAGGTAGCGGTGTCCGTACATCGAGATCAAAGTTCCTTCTGAACTGCTTAACCGCAGAGCAATTCAAAACTCCCCGTGCAGGCATGCACAAATCAGCCCCGTTATGATACCGCACGTGCTTGACTCCACAAAGGGCTGTGCAAAAAAAGAACAAAGAACAGTACAGCACAGGAAACAGGCCCTTCGGCCCTCCAAGCCTGTGCTGCTCCTTGGTCCAACTAGACCAATCATTTGTATCCCTCCATTCCCAGGCTGCTCATGTGACTATCCAGGTAAGTCTTAAACGATGTCAGCGTGCCTGCCTCTACCACCCTACTTGGCAGCGCATTCCAGGCCCCCACTTCAACAAGTTCCTGCGCAATCCAGTGAAATGTTAGTGTACACTGGTTGAGACGGTTGGGTTCTCCGCTCCTGTGTGGGCTTTGGGCTTTGCGCGTTCCAGTTCTCCTGCAACCAAAGCGCTGAGTGAAACACAAAATTTAAAAAAACATAAAGTAAAGTAAAAATAAAGTTTATTTATTGATCACAAGTAAGGCTTACATTAACACTGCAATGAAGTTACTGTGAAATTCCCCACACTCCGGCACCTGGTCGGGTCTATGCACCCTAACCAGCACGTCTTTCAGACTGTGGGAGGAAACCGGAGCACCCGGAGGGAACCCACACAGACATGGGGAGAACGTGCAGACTCCACACGGACAGTGACCCAAGCCAGGAATTGAACCCAGGTCCCAGGCGCTGTGAGGCAGCAGTGCTAACCACTGTGCCGCCCCAGGTATAGGAGAGAAATAAAACAGCCTGGGGGGCCGTGTTGAACTTCAAGAAAAGTTTTTATTCCACATTGAGGAGAGATGAACTCGGACCTGAAATCTCAGGTTGTTTGTGTGTTCTCTCTGCCCATCGTAGATTTGTACAGGCTATTATACTTTTCAGTGTCGCAAGGTTTTACATTATCATATTAATTCCTCGAGTTGGATACAAGGTGGTTCTTCTGATCTCATCATGCAAATACATTGTTCAGTACATCACTGCTAATTATTTCTCCGGACATCTCCCGCTTACCCGATTATAATGTCAAAGCGTTGTGTTTGCCCAACCGGTCTGCAACAATGTGTTACCAAAAGAGAAAAGGCTGGAAAATCTCAGCAGGTCTGGCAGCATCTGTAAGGAGAGAAAGGAGCTGACGTTTCGAGTCCAGATGACCCTTTGTCAAAGCTAAAAGGCAGAGAAGGTGGGAGATATTTATACTGCAGGGGGAGGGAATGAAAGATGAGTCGTAGCCACGGAAACCAGGGAAAAAGACTGCTAATGGCAGCCCACAGAGAGAATAAAGGGTGTGAATGGCCAAACGGCAGAGAAGCTATAAGCTGTGACAGATGAAGATGTGGGGGGGAATGGGACAGAGATAGAATGTAGAAAAGGGGAAGCGGGGGGAAGAAAAGGGAAGGGAAGAGGATGAAGTCAGGGGAATTTGCTTTTATACAATGATGTGTTAATTGCTCCCCCTCTCTGCTAGGTGATCATGTTTTCCAGAAGACAATGCCCTCCCTCGACTGTATGGAGCCTGGCTATCTTAAGGCCGGCTCTCCCAATGTCGTGATAACTCAGGAAGATCTCCTGCGTGTTACTATTGTTTGAAGTTGATAGCATGCAGTAATCATTATCTGTCAGCAGAGCAGGCCTTTAGCTGTCTGCGTTTCCTTCCCTCTCGTGAGGCCTGGCTCTCTGGGCTTGCTCTATGTAGCCCTGCATGCATTACACTGAAATCAAACAAAATATGAATGGACACCTAAATTAAAATATAAAAGACTTGATCCCCGATATTGCCCTGTAACATCAGGCAAAGCACGAGAACTGAGCTCGTCCAATCCGTTGCTTTTGAATTTTGTTGCTTTATCATCCTTGGACTGGCCCTTCCTACCACGGGGAGGTAATGGCCTAGTGGTATTATCGCTGCATCATTAATCCAGAAACTCAGCTAATGTTCTGGGGACCCAAGTTCAAATCCCGCCATAGCAGCTGGTGGAATTTGAATTCAATAAAAACACAATTGGTATTAAGAATCTACTGATGACCCCCATTGTCGATTGTCGGAAAAACCCATCCGGTTCACTAATGTCCTTTAGGGAAGGGAATCTGCCGACCTTACCCGGTCTGGCCTACATGTGACTCCAGAGCCACAGCAATGTGGTTGACTCTCAACTGCCCTCCAAGGGCAACTAGGGATGGGGCAATAAATGCTGGCCCAACCAGCGACACCCATGTCCCACGAATGAAAAACCGCGTCTCAAAATTAAACTGCAGCCACTAAATTGAATCAGGCGAGCAACTGTAGGGCTTCTCAGCCAGTTGATTACGGGTTCAAGTCCCAGAGCAGAGACTTGAGCACATGCACTGACTCTCCCATTTATGGTACTGAGGGAGTTTACTGCACTGTCAGGGGTGCTGTCTTACAGATGAGACGTTAAGCCAAGGTTTTGTAACCCCTCTGGGGTGATGTAAAAGATCCCATGGCACTATTGCAAGGAATTCTTTCCTTGGTGTCCTGGCCAATATTTGTCCTTCAGTCAGCATCGCTGAAGCAGACTATCTGTGCATAAGGCTGTTTTATGAGCTTGCTCTGTGTGGCTTTGCTGCTGTGTTTCCTGCTTGCAGTGACGTGACCTCAAAGTACCCCACTGCCTGTTAAACACTTGAATCATAGAATCCCTACGGTGCAGAAGGAGGCCATTCGGCCCATCGAGCCTGCACCAATCATAATCCCACCCAGGCCCTATCCCCTGTAACCCCCACACATTTACCCTGCTAATCCCCCTGACACTAGGGTCAATTTAGCACGGCCAATCAACCTAACCCGCACATCTTTGGACTGTGGGAGAAAACCGGAGCACCCGGAGGAAACCCACGCAAACACGGGGAGAACGTGCAGACTCCACACAGACAGTGACCTGAGGCCGGGGATCGAACCCGGGTCCCTGGCGCTGTGAGGCAGCAGTGCTAACCGCTGTGTCACCCATACATGGGTCCTGAGATGGTGCTATATAAATGTGAGTTTTCTTAATGTAGAACACAGGGAACAAAGAATCCAGCACAGGAACAGCCCCTTCGGCCCATCAAGCCTGCGCTGATATGCGGCTTCTATCCCTCTCTTTGCCTCCCATTCATGTGCCCATCAAGATGCGGCTTGAACATTGCTATCATGCCCGCTTCCACCACCTCCACTGGCAGCGCGTTCCAGGCACCCACCATCCTCTGTGTGAAAAACCTTCCCCGCACGTCACCCCTAAATTTACCTTGAACCCGCAACCTCGTGCAGTCGATCCTTCCACCCTGGGGAAAAAGCCTCTGACTGTCCACCCTGTCTATGCCTCTGATGTTGTAGACCTCTATCAGGTCTCCCCTCATCCTCCCTCTTTCTAGTGAAAACAATCGGAGTTTATCCAACCTCTCCTCATAGCCAACACTCTTGAGACCAGACAGCATCCTGGTGAACCTACCTTGCACCCTCTCCGAGGCTTCCACATCCTTCTGGTAGTTTGGTGAGTGATCATAGAACCCCTACAGGGCAGAAGGAGGCCATTCGGTCCATCGAGTCTGCACCGACAACAAACCCACCTCAGACCCGATCCCCGTAACCCCACATATTTACCCTGCTAATCCCTCTAACCTACACATCCCGGGACACTAAGGGGCAATTTAGCATGACCAATGAACGTCTTTTGGACTGTGGGAGGAAACCCACGCAGACACGGGGAGAATGTGCAAACTCCACACAGACGGTGACCCAAGGCCGGGAATCGAACCCGGGTCCCTGGCGCTGTGAGGCAGCAGTGCTAACCACTGTGCCACTGTGCCGCCCTGGGGTGAGCTTTGCTTTAGATCTAAAATGTGATGGGCCTGGTTCGGCGATGCTTTGTGCTCTCAATAAGAAAAGTATTCTGTTTCTGAGTGGTTGATGATAAAAATGTCTTTGAAATTTGTCCTGATGTGAGAGGTGAGGTTGATCCCGATCGCTGTTAGCTTTTCTAACGTGTGGCATTTGTGCAGGTGGCGGAGATTACGTTTAATTTCTGGTATCGGCTGGGCGAAACGCTCCATAAGATGAAGGATCCCTCGGTGAACCAGATCTTCCGACCGTATTTCCAGCGACTGACTCAGTCCCTCACCTTCCACTCCCAGATGGACCCTGATCACGTACGTTGCCCTGGATGAATAAGCGTGCAGGTTGGTTGGTGCGTACTCTGCCCCGAGCAGCGGGAAAGGGATGACGAACAACGCTGCCAGAAAAAGTGTAAAATCTTCTGTACTACTGGCCTCTGCCAAGACTGTCCAATACACCCCTGCCTTTTGCCTTTCAGTTACTTTACGGTTCCATTATTGGCAGAGGAAGAGCTTGGGGAAAGGGACATGATAATCCAGTGAGAATTAGCAGCAGGACCGGGGATTAGCTCAGTTTCGACGTCCTTTTAGGACCCTACAGTGCAGAAGGAGGCCATTCAGCCCATTGCGTCTGCACCAACACTCCGAAAGCACATCTTACCCAGCCCCCCCTCGTACTATCCCCGTAATGCCACACATTTACCCCACTAGTCCTCATAGCCTACACATCTTTGGACACTATGGGGCAATTTAGCATAGCCAATCTACCTAACCTGCACATCTGTGAACACTAAGGGGCAATTTAGCATGGCCAATCCACCTAACCTGCACATCTTTGGACACTAAGGGGCAATTTAGCATGGCCAATCCATCTGAACTGCACATCTCTTGGACACTAAGGGGCAATTTAGCATGACCAATCCATCTAACCTGCACATCTTTGGACACTAAGGGGCAATTTAGCATGGCCAATCCATCTAACCTGCACATCTTTGGACACTAAGGGGCAATTTAGCAAGGCCAATCCATCTGACCTTCACATCTTTGGACTGTGGGAGGAAACCAGAGCACCCGGAGGAAACCCACGCAGACACGGGGAGAATGTGCAAACTCCACACAGGCAGTGACCCAAGCCGGGTCCTTGGCGCTGTGAAGCAGCAGTGCTAACCACTGTGCCACCGTAAAGTTTATTTATTCGTCACAAGTAAGGCTTACATTAACACTGCAGTGAAATTCCCCGAGTCGCCACAGTCCAGTGCCTGTTCGGGTCAATGCCCCTAACTAGCGCATCTTTCAGAATGTGGGAGGAAACCAGAGCACCCGGAGGAAACCCACGCAGACATGGGGAGAACGTGCAGACTCCACGCAGTCACCCTGGGCCAGAATTGAACCCAGGTCCCTGGCCCTGTGAGGCAGCAGTGTTAACCACTGTGCCACTGCGGGGAATTTGGATTGTTCCCCAGTATGGAGGGTTTTGGGGTCCAGGTAGATTAGCTCAGTACAGACTTTCGTATTGGTGCTAACTGAACTGTTTCCCCCCAACAGGAGGGAGTGCTGGACGAGACGGATGATTTCTTCGAGTTCCGACTTCGGGTCTCTGATCTTCTAAAAGATATTATATTCCTAATAGGAGCCTCGGAGTTCTTCTCACGGGTGAGTAAGGGACAACCTGCCCGACCATTGATCACTGCAGGAAAGCAAAAACGCCCAGTAAGTAAAGCGAAACATTCAGAGACCCCGACGTCGCAGTTATCCAAGCCCTGAACTGCCCCCGTTTAAATGTTCAATCCACAAAACGACCAGTCCAGAATGTGCCTCCTCAAACATTTGCCGCCTTGCCCCACCGAGTGTTTAGTTTTGTGAATGAGTGCAGCGGATTTGACCCCGGGTTCTTCTGTTCCAGTTGTATTCGACGCTGAAGGATGGCAGCCCAGCCTGGGAGGAGACGGAAGCAGTTCTTTTCATCATGACAGCATTGGTGAAGAACTTAAACCCGTGAGTGTGAAATCTGGGGAGGCGTCTAGTGCTGTGCTGATCCCAGTTTGTGGCAGTGAGAGATTGAATTGTTTTTACTCTGTCTGAGCAAGCAATCAACTTAAATTCACGAGTAACTCCAGCATCCATCAAGGCGCGCACCTCTTTTGGGCAGTGGGGAGATGCTGAATTCAGTCTGTACGTGGTGGCACGGTGGTTAACACTGCTGCCTCACCAGGGACCCGGCTTCGATTCCAGCCTCGGGTGACTGTGTGGAGTCTGCACGCTCTCCCCGTGTCTGGGTGGGTTTCCTCCGGGTGCTCCGGTTTCCTCCCACAGCCCAAAGGTGTGCGGGTTAGGTGGATTGGCCATGCTAAATTGCCCCTTTAATGTCAAGGATTTAGCAGGGTAAATATGTCGGGTTACTGGGATAGGGTCTGGGTGGAATTGTCCCTTAGTTAACTTATCCCTTAGTGTTCAAAGATGTGCAGGTTAGGTGGATTGGCCATGCTAAATTGCTCCTTAGTGTCCCAAGATGTGTAGGTTGGGGGAGGGGGGGGGTGCGTTGCAGGGATAGGGTCTGGGTGAGATGCTCTGTCGGCGAGTCGGTGCAGGCTCAATGGGCCGAATGGCCTTCTGCACAGTGGGGATTCTTTGATTCTACAATACCCGTGATCAAATATCTTGCCGGTACTCACTATTCAGCCTTGCCTGCAAATGATGGCTACTTGGCTAAAATACTGAAGGGTACAAGCACTTGGGCAGCAAACCACCCCCCCCCCCCTCAGTAGGAGTGGACACCTTCAGGAAACATTGGGAGATGATTGATAGACGGGAAAAGCTGCCGGGCATCAATGAAATAAAAGCAAAACACTGGGGATGCTGGAAGTCTGACATAAAGATAGAAAATGCTCTAAAAACAGCAGGTCTATAAACAGCAGGTCTGGCAGCATCTGTGGGGAGACGAATGGTTAATGTTTCAAATCTATATGACTCTTCAGAGCGTAAATAAAAGCCTGCTTCGTTGGCTTGTTCTGGCAGTAGTTGGAAGATAAACTGGTTCGACGTGTTCTCCACTGAGCTGCCAGTGTGCATGCTGGTGATATTAACTTTGGCACCCGATGGGCTCAATGAGGCACTCTTTGTAATGAAGAAAGTGGTTAGCACTGCTGCCTCAACAGCTCCAGGGCCCCAGGCTTGATTCCGGTCTCGGGTCACTGTGTGGAATTTGCGCCTTCTCCCCGTGTCTGCGTGGGTTTCCTCCGGGAGTCATAGAGGTTTACAGCACGGAGGCAGGCCCTTCGGCCCAACTTGTCCATGCCGCCCAGTTTTTAACCACTAAGCTAGTCCCATTTGCCCGTGTTTGGCCCATATCCCTCTATACCCGTGTAACTGCCTAAATGCTTTTTAAAAGACAGAAATTGTATCGGCCTCTACTACTACCTGTGGCAGCCCGTTCCAGACACTCACCATCCTCTGTGTGAAAGAATTGCCCCTCTGGACCCTTTAGTATCTCTCCCCTCTCACCTTAAACCTATGCCCTCTAGTGTTAAACTCCCCTACTTAGCTGCAAAGTGCTTTGAGACATCTGTCCTGAGTAATGTCTGTGGAGTGGGATTTGAGCACGCAAACTTCTGTCTTTGAGGGATACCGCAACACCAACATTGTGCCAAAGGTATTTGAGAAAGGGCCACATAATAGACTCATTAGCAAACTTGAAGCCCGTGGGATTAAAGGGGTAGTGACAGCGAATTTGGCCAAGAGACAGAAAATGGTGAAGGCTGTTTGTCAGACTGGAGGGAAACGAGCAGTGGTACCGCCCTGGGTTCAGAATGAGGACGCCACTGCTCATGTTGATATATTTTAATGGCCTCGGGTGGTCTGGTTTCCTCCCACAATCCAAAGATAGAATCGTAGAATCCAGACAGTGCCATTTGGCCATTGAACCTGCACAGCAATAATCCCACCCGGGCCCTATCCCCGTATTTACTCTGATAATCCTCCTAACACTAAGGATCAATTTAACCTGGCCAATCAACCTAACACGCACATCTTTGGACTGTGGGAGGAAACCGGAGCACCCGGAGGAAACCCACACAGACACGGGGAGAATGTGCAAACTCCGCACAGACAGTGACCCAAGCTGGGAATTGAACCCGGGTCCCTGGCGCTGTGAGGTGGCAGTGCTAACCACCGTGCAGGTTAGGTGGATTGGCTGTGCTAAATTGCCCCTGAGTATCCTTAAATTATGCAGATTAGGTGGATTGACCGTGGGAAATGTGTGGAGTTACGGGGGATAGGGCAGGGGGCCTGGGTGGATACTCTCTGAGAGTTGGTACAGACTTGATGGGCCAAATGGTCTATGACTCTGATTTTCTTTCCCATGTAGGGAAAAGGAGCAGAAGCTGGGGGATGTCGTTCAGGCTGTGATCAGCCTCCCTGACAATACACACTTAGCGGTGCAGCATTCCGGAGTCCAGTTGTTGGGTGAGATGGGAGAATACATCAACAATAATGTGCAATGTCTAGGTCAGTAACTTCTTTGCCCTTCTCTTCCCCACCACCCTGTACCATTGACTGTGTGTGTGTGTGTTGCACGTGAGTGCATGTGTGTTGTGCGTATGTGTGTTGCACATGCCCATGCATGTGTTTTGTGCATGGGTGTGTTGCACGTGTGCACACATGCGGGTGTGTTGCACATGTGTGCACACATGCATGTATGTTGTGCGTGTGCTGCACGTGTGCACATGCATGCGTGTTGTGTGTGTGTTGCACATGTGTGCACATGCATGTGTGTTGCACATGTGTGCACATGCATGTGTTGCACATGTGTGCACATGCATGTGTGTTGCACATGTGTGCACATGCATGTGTTGTGCATGTTGCACATGCATGTGTGTTGTGCGTGTTGCACATGTGTGCACATGCATGTGTTGTGTGTGTTGCACGTGCCGATGTGTTGTACGCGTGCGTGCATGTGTGTAGCTCGTGTGCATGCAAGTGTGTGTGTTTGCATTGCTCCTAAGCCAATACCAGGCTTGGCTCATTCACTCGAAGGGACACATTGTGTTGTGGTAACCTCCGTCCTCTTTACCTCCCTGAGCTGTGTTTCCCTGAGGACGTACGGTCGAGCAGGCTATTACCATGTGAGGGATTGGTGGCGCTGTCTCTGCTTTCTGCACCTTGACTCAGTGCCTTGTGTACAGCAGCACTGTGCCTGCCTCTGTGTGCCACATTGATGGCGTTGAGGCTATCTCCAACCTATGGCAGCGACTAACTGCGCAGTGAAAATCAGGAAAATCCCCGGCTTGGGGACTGGGTAGCGCTGAGTTGGCAGGAACAGTTGTTAAGATATTACAGTTGTTCTCTCTGCTGCTGCCTCACTTTAGTCAGAGTTTTCTCTCCTGGCGACTGTCCGGGAAACTGCACATCCGATAATGACACTAGGCCATCGCTCCCTCTCAGTTTGGCCAGTGTTGCAATGCGGCCTTAACCAGCCTTGGCTCAAGTGTCTAAAGAAAGCAGATTATTCTCGAATGCTCCAAGCGATCGATTAGGGTGATCAAAGCCCTCAGTTAGATTGTCCTGTTACCCAGAGTCAATCGTCCCGCCACGTGGTGTTTGCACATGGTTCCCAGCGCGAGTTGTAAATCGCGAGTGCAGCGTTCTTGTCCGTGCAAGAGCAGGGACTTCTCAAAATACTCTGCCTCCTAATCTTCCCCTAGCCCTGAAAATAACAGGGCGACAGGGTGGCACAGTGGTTAGCACTGCTGCCTCACAGCGCCAGGGACCCGGGTTCGATTCCCGGCTCAGGTCACTGTCTGTGCGGAGTCTGCACATTCTCCCCGTGTCTGCGTGGGTTTCCTCCGGGTGCTCCGGTTTCCTCCCACAGTCTGAAAGACATGCTGGTTAGGGTGCATTGACCCGAACAGGTGCAGGAATGTAGCGACCAGGGGAATTTCACAGTAACTTCATTGCAGTGTTAATGCCTTACTTGTGACTAATAAATAAACTTTAATAACAGATTGCCCACTCAGTCATCGTACTGCCTCTGTACTGAAATGCTGCCTGATTTGCTTACATAAGAAGTCATAATATCCAGCAATTGATTGTACGTGACGCACCTTCGGCATCCCAAGAGAAGATAAGGCATCGTATATCTGTTATCTCTCTTTCTATCAGTTCCCCTTTCATTTCCCACAGTCCAGAAGCATTGGGGCCGTTTGCAACACTCGACTTCTCGGGTCATTTGCCACAGTCTGTAGCAGCAGCAGCTAAATGTGGGGCTTGCTGCTTCGGACTCAACACCGTACTGCCACAGTGCGTGTCACCACTCAGCCGAAAATCCCTCCTGCTCGGCAGGGTGGAAAGTTGTGGCGGTTGATGCAGGAGGACAGCGTTCCCGGGGCCTGACGTTTTATCGATTTTTTTTTTTTTTTTCCCCCCTCCCCAGAACCGGTGCTGAATTTCCTGACCCAGCGATTGAAGCAGAAGGAGTTGGCGAACGCAGCGGCCAATTCGATCCAGAACGTCTGCGCCATGTGCAGCGACGCCATGACGCGGCACTTTGAGGGGCTGCTGCAGGTCGCCTCGTCCCTGGACGCCCTCCCCGTTTCGCACGACTCCTCCATCGGACTCCTCCGAGGTACGGTACGCGCTGGAGATCTCTCGCCCTGGTAAGCAGCACGAGACGGCCGCGCCTCACTCGGGACGTGAGGACGGAACAGGAGATGTTGACCCAATGGGCGGAGGGAAAGATAAAGCAGAAAATAAAAACAAAATACTGCGGATGCTGGAAATCTGAACGTGACCCTAACTCGTCACGAGGGCGGCACAGTGGTTAGCACTGCAGCCTCGCAGCGTCAGGGAACTGGGTTCGATTCCCAGCTTGGGTCACTGTCTGTGCGGAGTTTGCACGTTCTCCCCCCGTGTCTGTGTGGGTTTCCTCCGGGTGCTCCGGTTTCCTCCTACAGTCTGAAAGACGTGCTAGTTGGGTGCTAAATTCTCCCTCAGTGTAACCCGAACAGGCGCCGGAGTGTGGCCACTAGGGGATTTTCACAGTAACTTCATTGCAGTGTTAATGTAAGTCTACTTGTGACACTAATAAATAAACTTTAAACTAATTCGTGTGAGCACGGCTGCGGATGCTATGTGCTGACTGCGTTTGCCCACGAGAGCGATGTTTATTGTAGATTACCCCTGGAATGAAAGCAAAATACAGCCACGGCTAGAAATCTGAAATAATATCATAACATGCTGCAAACACTTAACCAGTCAGGCAGCTTCCGCTATCAGCAGGATCAGAAGATCTTGTCGACGGGAATAGCCAGAAAATCCAACCCTCTGTTTCTCTCCCCACAGACGCCGCCAGACCTGCTGAGTTTTCCCGGCATTTTCTGTTTTTATTTCAGATTTCCAGCATCCAACAATATCTCGTTTTTTATTTTCTGCTCAACTTTTCCTCCGTCCATTGGGTAAATATTTCCTGTTGCGTTTTAGTTCCTGTAGCGCTGTAAATCCTCGACTCGGTTGCTGTGCTGATGCTTTACATTATGGGGCAACACTGTACTAATACCGATACACCAGGAGACAAATGCTTACGCGCGCACAAAGGCATCCTTGCACGCACCACACGCATGTGCGTGGGCACATATGTGCCCTTGCACGCAAGCACACCCAGCACATGACTGCACACATGCGATGCACACACGCATGTACACACACTCGCACGCAATCTCACACACACGCGCGTGCGTGCGTCCACTCACACGCACACAGTTGAATATCACTGGTTGCTAACATTGTGATCAGCGTCACCTCAATTCCCCTAACCTGCACATCTTTGAACACTAAGGGGCAATTTAGCATGGCCAATCCACCTAACCTGCAGCATTGTCTGAAATAGATTAGAAATTAACTTGTTGAGTCCAACAATATTTCTGAAATAACAGAGTTCCTATTAAGGCCCCGAAACCACTCCAAAAATCTGTGGAAAGTGTGAGAATGTGTAGAGTAAAAAGATATTGCATTTCCCTTTCGCAGCTGATAAAACCACGGCCTGGACTTCAAACTGATATATCACTTTTATTTCTTCCCTGCTCTCCCACTTTTCCGACCCAACTCTTTTCCCACTCCCCTATTTACCTTCCCTGTTTCTTTTTTGTTCTCCTCTAATTGACTACTTTTGAATTGGTATTGCTTCCAGCTTTGTAGCTGAATTTAGTTTGGGTGTTATTACTAAGCCGCATAAATGCAGGTTTCCCCTAACCTGCACATCTTGGGACAATTTAGCATGGCCAACCCACCGAATCTGCACATCTTTGGACACTAAGGGGCAATTTAGCATGGCCAATCCACCTAACCTGCACATCTTTGGACACTAAGGGGCAATTTAGCATGGCCAATCCACCTAACCTGCACATCTTTGGACACTAAGGGGCAATTTAGCATGGCCAATCCCCCTAACCTGCACATCTTTGGACACGAAGGGGCAATTTAGCATGGCCAATCCCCCTAACCTACACATTTTTGGACACTAAGGGGCAATTTAGCATGGCCAATCCACCTAACCTACACATTTTTGGACACTAAGGGGCAATTTAGCATGGCCAATCCACCTAACCTACACATTTTTGGACACTTTAGAAGGGGCAATTTAGCATGGCCAATCCACCTAATCGGCACATCCTTGGACACTAAGGGGCAATTTAGCATGGCCTATCCACCTAACCTACACATTTTTGGACACTTTAGAAGGGGCAATTTAGCATGGCCAATCCACCTAATCTGCACATCTTTGGACACTAAGGGGCAATTTAGCATGGCCAATCCACCTAACCTGCACATCTTTGGACACTAAGGGGCAATTTAGCATGGCCAATCCACCTAACCTACACATTTTTGGACACTTTAGAAGGGGCAATTTAGCATGGCCAATCCACCTAATCTGCACATCTTTGGACACTAAGGGCCAATTTAGCATGGCCAATCCACCTAACCTACACATCTGTGGACACTAAGGGGCAATTTAGCATGGCCAATCCACCGAACCTGCACAGGATCCCTGGGGTGGAAGAGGGTTAAATGTGGTAAGCTTCCAGCTCCTGATCGGTGTCGCTGGAGCCTTGTTGGAGGGCCTGTGCTGCACGTCGTTTCTACAGCCAACTCGTACTTGCCCATGAAGAAATGACCAGTCTGGGTCTAACACCAAGCTGCCCCTTAAAGCAAAGTGTCAGAGCGAGTCAATACTCTTGTCAGCTTGTGAACGTGACTTTTTTGTGGAATGCTGTGTTCGGTGGGGGTAATGTCAGCCGCCGTATTGTACATTGACGAGCTCTACTTCATTCCCACCCAGGCATCTCCTTGGTGCTGGCTCGGATGCCATCAGACAAGATGGAAGAGGCCTTCCAGCGGCTTTGTTCCATGCAGGTCACGGCTCTGAAGAAAGTAAGGAAAGTCTCGATGTGCAGTTTTATTTTATTAATATATACTCTTCCATGGGATGTGGGCGTCGCTGGCTAGGCCAGCATTTGTTGCCCATCCCTCATTGCCCTTGAACTGAATTGCTCTTTAGGCCATTTCGGAGGGCAGTTAAAAGTTGACCGCATTGCTGTGGTTCTGAAGTCAAACCAGGTGGAATTTTACAACAATCGGTATTGGTTTCGAGGTCTGAAACTTGCTTTCAATTCCAGATTTTATCAACTAGATTGATTTGCATCAGCAGCCGTGGTGGGATTTGAACCTGTGTCCTCGTAACATTAGCCTGGACTTCTGAACCACTGACCCAGTGACAATACCACTATGCACCATCTACCTGCAATTTTATTCTACTTTTTATTCATTCACGGGACATGGGTGTCGCTGGGCCAGCATTTATTGCCCATCCCCAGTTGCCCTTGGAGGGCAGTTGAGATTCAACCACATTCCTGTGGTCTGGAGTCACATGTAGGCCAGACCGGGGTAAGGACAGCAGATTTCCGTCCCTAAAGGGACATTAGTGAACCAGATGGGTTTTTCCGACAATCGACAATGGTTTCATGGTCATCAGTAGATTCTTAATTCCAGATATTTTTTATTGAATTCAAATTCCACCATCTGCCATGGCGGGATTCGAACCCGGGTCTCCCAGAACATGAGCTGAGTTTCTGGATTAATAGTGTAGCGATAATACCACCAGGCCATCGCCTCCCTTATTAAATGCTATGCGAGTTAGCTCCCCCTCTTTGATCAAACAGTAAAATCTCTTGAGAATTGCGTTTCACTTGCGCCTCTTCCAATTTGATCTATTGCATTCGCTGCTCCCAATGTGGTCTCCTCTATATCGGAGAGACCAAGCGTAGACTGGGTGATCGCTTTGCTGAGCACCTTCGGTCTGTGCACAGTCAGGACTCTGACCTTCCGGTTGCTGCCATTTTAACACACGATCCTGCTCCCATGCCCACATGTCTGTCCTTGGCCTGCTGCAATGTTCCAGTGAAGCTCAACGCAAACTGGAGGAACAGCATCTCAGCTTCCGGCTGGGTACTTTACAACCTTCCAGCCTCAACATCGAATTCAACAACTTCAGATGATTCGCTCTACCCCACCTCGAGCCCTTTGTTTTCATTCTATTTTGTTTAATTTTTTACTGTTCTCTACCTTTTATTGCCTTTCTTCATTTTTCTCCCCCCTCCCCCCCCCACTCTTTCCCCCACTTCATCCCCATCCCTTACCTTTTCTCCCCCCCCACCGCTTCCCCTTTTCTACATTCTACCTCTGTCCCATTCCCCCTCCCTCCCCTCCACATCTCCATCTGTCACAGCATCTCTGCCGTTTGGCCATTCACACCCTTTATTCTCTCTGTGGGCTGCCATTAGCAGCCTTTCCCCCTGGTTTCTGTGGCTATGACTCATCTTTCATTCCCTCCCCCTGCAGTATAAATATCTCCCACTTTCTAGGCCTTTTAACTTTGACAAAGGGTCATCTGGACTCGAAACGTCAGCTCTTTTCTCTCCTTACAGACGCTGCCAGACCTGCTGAGATTTTCCAGCATTTTCTCTTTTGGTCTTGAGAATTGAGATTGGCTGGCTTTAACAGACTGACTCAGTTGGCCGAATGGTATTATCGCGAGATTATTCATCCAGAAATTCAGCAAATGTTCTGGGGAGCCGGGTTCGAATCCCGCCACTGCAGATGGTGAAATTTGAATTCAATAAAAAATATCTGGAACTAAGGATCTACTGATGACCATGTAACCATTATCAATTGTCGGAAAAATCCATCTGGTTCACTAAATGTCCTTTAGGGAAGGAAATCTGCCATCCTTATCCGGTCTGGCCTACTTGTGTTTGAGCCTCTTGGTTGCTGTGAAGGAGACGTGAATTCTGCTTCATAAAATACCTTTTTCCTTGATCCAACTCCACACACAGTTCACCACCAAACAGTGCCACCTGTGGCCCCCTTTATGTATCTGTGACTTCTATTGAATAATTGACATCAAATTAGAACTTAATTGGAAAGTCTGTTCACCCTTTCTAACACACGTGACTCCAGAGCCACAGCAATGTGGTTGACTCTCAATTCCCTCCAAGGGCATCTAGGAACGGGCAATAAATGCTGGCCCAGCCGGCGACGCCCATGTCCCACGAATTAATAAAATAATCTGGTGAGATTGCACAATTTGTGGGCCACTTGCTTTTGCTGGCGTTTCTCACCCTTTCCCGTTTCCCTCCGCTTGCCCGGAGAGAAGAAGGAAGTGAAACAACCTCCTATACAAAGGGGAAAGGTCGGGATTTGCCCCATTCTTGATGGAGGAGGGTAGTGTAGTGAGAGTTCTGTGAGTGACTCCTAACCCCTCCCGTTGCCAGGGGTCTGGATTGGCTCATGTTGCGGTACCTCTGGTGTGTTTGGATGCTGTTGTTAGGCGAGTGTTGAACCCCCCACTTTTCTGTCTTTTCAAAGCTGTTGACATCCGAACAGACCAATGGCATCACGGCAGACCCAGCAGTGTGGTTGGATAGACTGGCAGCAATATTCAGGTACAGCCTCCTTGCTTATTGTTGTCTGTATAGCTGAAGAGACTAGTTGAGGCACTTGACTCTAAGGTGAAGGAATCTTGCTGGCAACCAAACCAGGGGTTTCTATCCACCTGCACATAAGAACATAAGAAATAGGAGCAGGAGTAGGCCATCTAGCCCCTCGAGCCTGCCCCGCCATTCAATAAGATCATGGCTGATCTGACGTGGATCAGTACCACTTACCCGCCTGATCCCCATAACCCTTAATTCCCTTACCGCTCAGGAATCCATCCATCCGCGCTTTAAACATATTCAGCGAGGTAGCCTCCACCACCTCAGTGGGCAGAGAATTCCAGAGATTCACCAGCCTCTGGGAGAAGAAGTTCCTCCTCAACTCTGTCTTAAACCGACCCCCCTTCATTTTGAGGCTGTGTCCTCTAGTTTTAACTTCCTTACTAAGTGGAAAGAATCTCTCCGCCTCCAACCTATCCAGCCCCCGCATTATCTTATAAGTCTCCATAAGATCCCCCCTCATCCTTCTAAACTCCAACGAGTACAAACCCAATCTCCTCAGCCTCTCCTCATAATCCAAACCCCTCATCTCCGGTATCAACCTGGTGAACCTTCTCTGCACTCCCTCCAATGCCAATATATCCCTCCTCATATAAGGGGACCAATACTGCACACAGTATTCCAGCTGCGGCCTCACCAATGCCCTGTACAGGTGCATCAAGACATCTTTGGACTGTGGGAGGAAACCAGAGCACCCAGAGGAAACCCACACGGGGAGAACGTGCAAACTCCACACAGACAGTGTGGAGTTTGCACGGGAATCGAACCCGGGTCCCCGGGTGCTGTGAGGCAGCAGTGCTCACCACTCTGCCGCCCCAAAAGTGCCTTATTGGCTGCGAAACACTTTGATTCATCCTGAGATTACGGGCAGGATTATCCGGCCGCGCTCAGCCCGAAACCAGGAGATCCTCACCAAAGTCAAAGCACCCTTGGGTGTTCCGTGTCGCGCCCCACTCCCGTGGCGGGTGGGATGGGGAAATTCCCCCCATGAGCTCAATGTAAAGTTCTTCCTTTTAACATGTAAAACTAGCTGCAAAGTATCAGATTTGTAAGGTTTGGCTAATTTTCTGCGGTTGGTTTATATTTTTGAGAAAATGTAATGCCTGTACAATCTTAAGACACTCCCCCCTCCCCTGTTTCTTCAGAAGGAATTCTCCAAATGCAGAGAATAAAAATATAACAAAACTTCAGCTTATAAATCAATAAAAGGGTTTAGTAAAGAAACGTCATTACTCCAAACTTGGGGCCTCGCCCTAGGCCAATCCAAGCGCCTCACAATTCCAAACAGGTTCTTATTTATAGTGAGTCAGCTGACCATCACATCATTCTGTAATTGGTTCCATGGGTTTTGTGGGTCAGCTGATCCTTACAGCTTGTTACCATTGGTCACAATGCGTCCAGTACAAAGTTGTCACCGGTTACATTCTAACATCGCCGCCACCACCTCCATCTCACTCCTGTTCTCCTCTTATACTGACAGACACACGAACGCGACGGTGGGAGAAGGGAGGCCACACCCCTGTCAGAAGGTTATCCAAGAGGTAAGAAATTTCCTCGTCCGCCGTTGCCCGAAAGCCTTTTCGGAAAGGCTGGGCGCTCCACTGGCCAAGAGATGGGGAAATCGAAAGGGGAAAGTGCTGGAAGCGCAGGCCCGGTCCGTCCGCTGCTGAATGCAGTTCATGCTCTGGGTTGCGGGGCCCTTCGTCAGAGCACAGGGCCTGCCTGACATGCCAATCCGTCTTCCTTATGCTCTGCTATTCCAGCATTTTTACGTCTGGGATTCCGCCATGTTTGTCCTAGTCAGAGGGGGGAGCGGGGCTTGTTTTGCAGGCGTAGACCCTCTGGTTAACTGTTCATGCAGTAAGAAGTTTAACAACGCCAGGTTAAAGTCCCAACAGGTTTATTTGGTAGCAAAAGCCGCACAAGCTTTCGGAGCGCACTCACCTGAAGAAGGGGCTTAAGGTTCCGAACTTGACGTTGGTGGCAGCTAGGAAAATATTCCTTGGCTCTAGAAATTCTTTGTCATGAAAACTGCAAAGCATTTCAGAGTCTGTTTACATTTCAGACTGAGAATTGGTCGTGATTCCCCAATAAACGCTTTTTTATTCCCTTGAAAGCGGACTTTCACGATATCGTTTCCACTTGCAGATCTGGCCGGTGATTTCCGAAACTCTGTACAGACATCAGGCCGATAATCGGATGGCAGAGCGTTGCTGTCGATGCCTGCGATTCGCGATCAGATGTGTGGGGAAAGGCTCTGCAATGTTGATTCAGCCCCTGGTATCTCAGGTGCGTGTCCAATGCACGTATTAGCACATTCTGTTTTGGCTCCCGTACTGCGGGGGATGAATAACAAGCTGACTGCTGTTTGACGCACAGAGAGGGGCAACTCCCTCTGAAACAGGTGGAGCAGAATCCTGGGCAATTTTGGACACTGGCTATTACAGGTTGCCTGTGTAGGCACTAGTCATGAGGACAAAAGCAGAATACCGCGGATGCTGGAATCTGACACGAAAATAGAAGAGGCCGGAAAGTTTCGGCAGGTCCGACAGCATCTGTGGAGAGAGAATAGAGCCAACGTTTCGAGCCTGGATGACTCTCCGTCAGAGCTGAAGGCAAAGAAAATAGGATGAGATTTATACTGTGTTGGGTTTGGGGTGTCATAGACAAAGGGAATGTAAATGGCGGTGATAAAGGCCAGGCATGGTGCTAATAGCGTCCTTTAAGAGATTGGAATGTGTAAATAGCAGAACAAAGGACAACCTGAGGTATGTGGCAGATGACCCTAGTTGGGGGGTGGTCGGCGGAGGGGGAGATACAAGATGGAAAGTAAGATTTAGAAGTGGACAAATGAAACGACGGAAGAAATTAAGATTAGAAATACTAAGAATGTAAAGTAATAAAATGGATTAATAAGATAAAAAGAAATCATAGAAATCATAGAAACCCTACAGTGCAGAAGGAGGCCATTCGGCCCATCGAGTCTGCACCAACCACAATCCCACCCAGGCCCTACCCCCACATATTTACCCGCTAATCCCTCTAACCTACGCATCTCAGGACTCTAAGGGGCAATTTTTAACCTGGCCAATCAACCTAACCCGCACATCTTTGGACTGTGGGAGGAAACCGGAGCACCCGGAGGAAACCCACGCAGACACGAGGAGAATGTGCAAACTCCACACAGACAGTGACCCGAGCCGGGAATCGAACCCGGGACCCTGGAGCTGTGAAGCAGCAGTGCTAACCACTGTGCTAAATGAAGTAAAATAAATGGAAATGGGGTGGAGGTGGAGGAGCTAGTTCATGCTCTGAAGTTGTTGAACTCAGTGTTCAGTCCAGGATCTGTAAAGTGCCTAATTGGAAGATCATAGCATCCCTACAGTGGCCCATCGAGTCTGTAGCGACCACAATCCCCATCCTCGTAACCTCACATATTTATCCTGCTAATCCCCCTGACACTAAAGGGCAGCACGGTAGCACAGTGGTTAGCACTGCTGCTTCACAGCTCCAGGGACCTGGGTTCGATTCCCGGCTCGGGTCACTGCCTGTGTGGAGTTTGCACATTCTCCTCGTGTCTGCGTGGGTTTCCTCCGGGTGCTCCGGTTCCCTCCCACAGTCCAAAGATGTGCGGGTTAGGTTGATTGGCCATGATAAAATTGCCCTTCGTGTCCTGAGATGCGTAGGTTAAAGGGATTAGTGGGTAAAATATATGGGGGTAGGGCCTGGGTGGGATTGTGGTTGGTGCAGACTTGATGGGCCGAATGGCCTCTTCCTGGGCTGTAGGGTTTCTATGATTTCTAACGGGCAATTTAGCATGGCCAACCCACCGAATCTGCACATCTTTGGACACTAAGGGGCAATTTAGCATGGCCAATCCACCTAACCTGCACATCTTTGGACACTAAGGGGCAATTTAGCATGGCCAATCCCCCTA
>NW_027592846.1:35000-44299 GCF_964213995.1 Mustelus asterias
CACGCGCACACTCTCTCGCGCGCACACTCTCTCTCGCGCACACACTCTCTCGCGCACACACTCTCTCTCGCGCACACACTCTCTCGCGCACACACTCTCGCGCACACACTCTCTCGCGCACACACTCTCTCTCGCGCACACACTCTCTCTCGCGCACACTCTCTCTCGCGCACACTCTCTCTCGCGCACACTCTCTCGCGCGCACACTCTCTCGCGCGCACACTCTCTCTCGCGCGCACACTCACTCTCGCGCGCACACTCATTCTCGCGCGCACACTCTCGCGCTCACACTCTCGCGCGCACACTCTCTCTCGCGCGCACACTCTCTCGCGCGCACACTCTCTCTCGCGCGCACACTCTCTCTCGCGCGCACACTCTCTCTCGCGCGCACACTCTCTCTCGCGCGCACACTCTCGCGCGCACACTCTCTCTCGCGCGCACACTCTCTCGCGCGCACACTCTCTCTCGCGCGCACACTCTCTCTCGCGCGCACACTCTCTCTCGCGCGCACACCCTCTCGCGCGCACACCCTCTCTCGCGCGCACTCTCTCTCTCGCGCGCACACTCTCTCTCGCGCGCACACTCTCTCGCGCGCACACTCTCTCTCGCGCGCACACTCTCTCGCGCGCACACTCTCTCTCTCGCGCGCACACTCTCTCTCTCTCGCGCGCACACTCTCTCTCTCTCGCGCACACACTCTCTCTCGCGCACACCCTCTCTCTCTCGCGCGCACACTCTCTCTCTCTCGCGCGCACACTCTCTCTCTCTCTCGCGCGCACACTCTCTCTCTCTCGCGCACAATCTCTCGCGCGCACACACTCTCTCTCGCGCGCACACTCTCTCGCGCGCACTCTCGCGCGCACACTCTCTCTCGCGCGCACACACTCTCTCTCTCGCACCCTCTCTCTCTCTCGCACCCTCTCTCTCTCTCGCACCCTCTCTCTCGCACCCTCTCTCTCTCTCGCACCCTCTCTCTCTCTCGCACCCTCTCTCTCTCTCGCACCCTCTCTCTCTCTCGCACCCTCTCTCTCGCACCCTCTCTCTCACACACACACTCTCTCTCACACACACACTCTCACACACACACTCTCTCTCACACACACACTGTCTCTCACACACACACTCTCTCACACACACTCTCTCTCTCACACACTTTCTCTCTCTCACACACTCTCTCTCTCTCTCACACACTCTCTCTCTCTCTCACACACACTCTCTCTCTCTCACACACCCACTCTCTCTCACACACACACTCTCTCTTACACACACACTCTCTCTCACACACACACTCTCTCTCACACACAGACTCTCTCACACACACACTCTCTCTCACACACACTCTCTCTCACACACACACTCTCTCACACACACACACTCTCTCTCACACACACACTCTCTCTCACACACACACTCTCTCACACACACACTCTCTCTCACACACACTCTCACACACACAAATACACACTCTCTCACACAGACACACTCTCTCTCACACACTTTCTCTCTCACAGACACACTCTCTTTCACACACTCTCTCGCGCACACACACACTCTCTCTCACACACTCTCTCGCGCACACTCTCTCGCGCGCACACACTCTCGCACACACACTCTCTCTCGCGCGCACACTCTCTCGCGCGCGCACTCTCTCTCACGCGCGCACTCTCTCTCGCGCACACTCTCTCGCGCGCACACTCTCTCTCGCGCGCACACTCTCTCTCGCGCGCACACTCTCTCGCGCGCACACTCTCTCTCGCGCGCACACTCTCTCTCGCGCGCACACTCTCTCTCGCGCGCACACTCTCTCTCGCGCGCACACTCTCGCGCGCACACTCTCGCGCGCACTCTATCTCGCGCGCGCACACTCTCTCTCGCGCGCACACACTCTCTCGCGCGCACACTCTCGCGGGCACACTCTCTCTCGCGCGCACACTCTCGCGCGCACACTCTCTCTCGCGCGCACACTCTCTCTCGCGCGCACACTCTCTCTCGCGCGCACACTCTCTCGCGCGCACACTCTCTCTCGCGCGCACACTCTCTCTCGCGCGCGCACTCTCTCGCGCGCGCACTCTCTCTCGCGGGCGCACTCTCTCTCGCGGGCACACTCTCTCTCGCGCGCACACACTCTCTCTCGCGCGCACACACTCTCTCTCGCGCGCACACACTCTCTCTCGCGCGCACACACTCTCTCTCGCGCGCACACACTCTCTCTCGCGCGCACACACTCTCTATCGCGCGCACACACTCTCTCTCGCGCGCACACACTCTCGCGCGCACACACTCTCTCTCGCGCGCACACACTCTCTCGCGCGCATACACTCTCTCTCGCGCGCACACACTCTCTCTCGCGCGCACACTCTCTCTCGCGCGCACACTCTCTCTCGCGCGCACACTCTCTCTCGCGCGCACACTCTCTCGCGCGCACACTCTCTCGCGCGCACACACTCTCTCTCGCGCGCACTCTCTCTCGCGCGCGCGCACACTCTCTCTCGCGCGCACACACTCTCTCTCGCGCGCACACACTCTCTCGCGCGCACACACTCTCTCGCGCGCGCACACACTCTCTCTCGCGCGCACACACTCTCTCTCGCGCGCACACACTCTCTCTCGCGCGCACACACTCTCTCTCGCGCGCACACACCTCTCGCGCGCACACTCTCTCTCTCTCGCGCGCACACTCTCTCTCTCTCTCTCGCGCGCACACTCTCTCGCGCGCACACTCTCTCTCGCGCGCACACTCTCTCTCTCTCGCGCACACACTCTCTCTCTCTCTCGCGCACACACTCTCTCTCGCGCGCACACACTCTCTCTCGCGCGCACACACTCTCTCTCGCGCGCACACACTCTCTCTCGCGCGCACACACTCTCTCTCGCGCGCACACACTCTCTCTCGCGCGCACACACTCTCTCTCGCGCGCACACACTCTCTCTCGCGCGCACACACTCTCTCTCGCGCGCACACTCTCTCTCTCGCGCGCACACTCTCTCTCGCGCGCACACTCTCTCTCTCGCGCACACACTCTCTCTCTCTCTCGCGCACACACTCTCTCTCTCGCGCACACTCTCTCTCTCTCGCGCGCACACTCTCTCTCTCGCGCGCACACTCTCTCTCTCGCGCGCACACTCTCTCTCTCTCTCGCGCGCACACACTCTCTCTCTTGCGCACACACTCTCTCGCGCACACACTCTCTATCTCTCGCGCACACACTCTCTCTCTCTCTCGCGCACACACTCTCTCTCTCTCGCGCACACACTCTCTCTCTCGCGCGCACACTCTCTCGCGCGCACACTCTCTCGCGCGCACACTCTCTCTCGCGCGCACACTCTCTCTCGCGCGCACACTCTCTCTCGCGCGCCACACTCTCTCTCGCGCGCACACACTCTCTCTCGCGCGCACACACTCTCTCTCGCGCGCACACTCTCTCTCGCGCGCACACACTCTCTATCGCGCGCACACACTCTCTCTCGCGCGCACACACTCTCGCGCGCACACACTCTCTCTCGCGCGCACACACTCTCTCGCGCGCACACACTCTCTCTCGTGCGCACACACTCTCTCTCGCGCGCACACTCTCTCTCGCGCGCACACTCTCTCTCGCGCGCACACTCTCTCGCGCGCACACTCTCTCGCGCGCACACTCTCTCGCGCGCACACACTCTCTCTCGCGCGCACTCTCTCTCGCGCGCGCGCACACTCTCTCTCGCGCGCACACACTCTCTCTCGCGCGCACACACTCTCTCGCGCGCACACACTCTCTCGCGCGCGCTCACACTCTCTCTCGCGCGCACACACTCTCTCTCGCGCGCACACACTCTCTCTCGCGCGCACACACTCTCTCTCGCGCGCACACACTCTCTCTCGCGCGCACACACTCTCTCTCGCGCGCACACTCTCTCTCTCTCGCGCGCACACTCTCTCTCTCTCTCTCGCGCGCACACTCTCTCGCGCGCACACTCTCTCTCTCTCGCGCGCACACTCTCTCTCTCTCGCGCACACACTCTCTCTCTCTCTCGCGCACACACTCTCTCTCGCGCGCACACACTCTCTCTCGCGCGCACACACTCTCTCTCGCGCGCACACACTCTCTCTCGCGCGCACACACTCTCTCTCGCGCGCACACACTCTCTCTCGCGCGCACACACTCTCTCTCGCGCGCACACACTCTCTCTCGCGCGCACACACTCTCTCTCGCGCGCACACACTCTCTCTCGCGCGCACACTCTCTCTCTCTCGCGCGCACACTCTCTCTCGCGCGCACACTCTCTCTCTCGCGCACACACTCTCTCTCTCTCTCGCGCACACACTCTCTCTCTCGCGCACACTCTCTCTCTCTCGCGCGCACACTCTCTCTCTCGCGCGCACACTCTCTCTCTCGCGCGCACACTCTCTCTCTCTCTCGCGCGCACACACTCTCTCTCTTGCGCACACACTCTCTCGCGCACACACTCTCTATCTCTCGCGCACACACTCTCTCTCTCTCTCGCGCACACACTCTCTCTCTCTCTCGCGCACACACTCTCTCTCTCGCGCGCACACTCTCTCGCGCGCACACTCTCTCGCGCGCACACTCTCTCTCGCGCGCACACTCTCTCTCGCGCGCACACTCTCTCGCGCGCACACTCTCTCTCGCGCGCGCACACTCTCTCTCGCGCGCGCACACTCTCTCGCGCGCACACACTCTCTCGCGCGCCCACTCTCTCTCGCGCACACACTCTCTCTCTCGCGCACACACTCTCTCTCGCGCACACACACTCTCTCTCGCACACACACTCTCTCTCGCACACACACTCTCTCTCGCACACACACTCTCTCT
The DNA here is from genome assembly GCF_964213995.1 of Mustelus asterias. NCBI lineage: Eukaryota > Metazoa > Chordata > Chondrichthyes > Carcharhiniformes > Triakidae > Mustelus > Mustelus asterias. The sequence continues at coordinate 39,815 of NW_027592846.1, forward strand.
CGCACACACACTCTCTCTCGCACACACACTCTCTCTCGCACGCACACTCTCTCGCGCGCACACACACTCTCTCGCGCACACACTCTCCCTCGCGCGCACACTCTCTCTCGCGCGCACACTCTCTCTCGCGCGCACACTCTCTCTCGCGCGCACACTCTCTCGCGCGCACACTCTCTCGCGCGCACACTCTCTCTCGCGCGCACACTCTCTCGCGCGCACACTCTCTCTCGCGCGCACACTCTCTCTCGCGCGCACACTCTCTCTCGCGCGCACACTCTCTCTCGCGCGCACACTCTCTCGCGCGCACACTCTCTCGCGCGCACACTCTCTCGCGCGCACACTCTCTCGCGCGCACACTCTTTCTCGCGCGCACACTCTCTCGCGCGCACACTCTCTCTCGCGCGCACACTCTCTCGCGCGCACACTCTCTCGCGCGCACACACTCTCTCGCGCGCACTCTCTCTCGCGCGCACACACTCTCTCGCGCGCACACTCTCTCTCGCGCACACACTCTCTCTCGCGCGCGCACACTCTCTCTCGCGCGCGCACACTCTCTCGCGCGCACACACTCTCTCGCGCGCCCACTCTCTCTCGCGCACACACTCTCTCTCTCGCGCACACACTCTCTCTCGCGCACACACACTCTCTCTCGCGCGCGCACACTCTCTCGCGCGCACACACTCTCTCGCGCGCCCACTCTCTCTCGCGCACACACTCTCTCTCTCGCGCACACACTCTCTCTCGCGCACACACACTCTCTCTCGCACACACACTCTCTCTCGCACACACACTCTCTCTCGCACACACACTCTCGCACACACACTCTCTCTCGCACACACACTCTCTCTCGCACGCACACTCTCTCTCGCGCGCACACACACTCTCTCGCGCACACACTCTCCCTCGCGCGCACACTCTCTCTCGCGCGCACACTCTCTCTCGCGCGCACACTCTCTCTCGCGCGCACACTCTCTCGCGCGCACACTCTCTCGCGCGCACACTCTCTCTCGCGCGCACACTCTCTCGCGCGCACACTCTCTCTCGCGCGCACACTCTCTCTCGCGCGCACACTCTCTCTCGCGCGCACACTCTCTCTCGCGCGCACACTCTCTCGCGCGCACACTCTCTCGCGCGCACACTCTCTCGCGCGCACACTCTCTCGCGCGCACACTCTTTCTCGCGCGCACACTCTCTCGCGCGCACACTCTCTCGCGCGCACACTCTCTCTCGCGCGCACACTCTCTCGCGCGCACACTCTCTCGCGCGCACACACTCTCTCGCGCGCACTCTCTCTCGCGCGCGCGCACACTCTCTCTCGCGCGCACACACTCTCTCTCGCGCGCACACACTCTCTCGCGCGCACACACTCTCTCGCGCGCGCACACACTCTCTCTCGCGCGCACACACTCTCTCTCGCGCGCACACACTCTCTCTCGCGCGCACACACTCTCTCTCGCGCGCACACACTCTCTCTCGCGCGCACACACTCTCTCTCGCGCGCACACTCTCTCTCTCTCGCGCGCACACTCTCTCTCTCTCTCTCGCGCGCACACTCTCTCGCGCGCACACTCTCTCTCTCTCGCGCGCACACTCTCTCTCTCTCTCGCGCGCACACTCTCTCTCTCTCTCGCGCACACACTCTCTCTCGCGCGCACACACTCTCTCTCGCGCGCACACACTCTCTCTCGCGCGCACACACTCTCTCTCGCGCGCACACACTCTCTCTCGCGCGCACACACTCTCTCTCGCGCGCACACACTCTCTCTCGCGCGCACACACTCTCTCTCGCGCGCACACACTCTCTCTCGCGCGCACACTCTCTCTCTCTCGCGCGCACACTCTCTCTCTCTCGCGCGCACACTCTCTCTCTCGCGCACACACTCTCTCTCTCTCTCGCGCACACACTCTCTCTCTCGCGCACACTCTCTCTCTCTCGCGCGCACACTCTCTCTCTCGCGCGCACACTCTCTCTCTCGCGCGCACACTCTCTCTCTCTCTCGCGCGCACACACTCTCTCTCTTGCGCACACACTCTCTCGCGCACACACTCTCTATCTCTCGCGCACACACTCTCTCTCTCTCTCGCGCACACACTCTCTCTCTCTCTCGCGCACACACTCTCTCTCTCGCGCGCACACTCTCTCGCGCGCACACTCTCTCGCGCGCACACTCTCTCTCGCGCGCACACTCTCTCTCTCGCGCGCACACACTCTCTCTCGCGCGCACACACTCTCTCTCGCGCGCACACACTCTCTCTCGCGCGCACACACACTCTATCGCGCGCACACACTCTCTCTCGCGCGCACACACTCTCGCGCGCACACACTCTCTCTCGCGCGCACACACTCTCTCGCGCGCACACACTCTCTCTCGCGCGCACACACTCTCTCTCGCGCGCACACTCTCTCTCGCGCGCACACTCTCTCTCGCGCGCACACTCTCTCTCGCGCGCACACTCTCTCGCGCGCACACTCTCTCGCGCGCACACACTCTCTCTCGCGCGCACTCTCTCTCGCGCGCGCGCACACTCTCTCTCGCGCGCACACACTCTCTCTCGCGCGCACACACTCTCTCGCGCGCACACACTCTCTCGCGCGCGCACACACTCTCTCTCGCGCGCACACACTCTCTCTCGCGCGCACACACTCTCTCTCGCGCGCACACACTCTCTCTCGCGCGCACACACTCTCTCTCGCGCGCACACACTCTCTCTCGCGCGCACACTCTCTCTCTCTCGCGCGCACACTCTCTCTCTCTCTCTCGCGCGCACACTCTCTCGCGCGCACACTCTCTCTCTCTCGCGCGCACACTCTCTCTCTCTCTCGCGCACACACTCTCTCTCTCTCTCGCGCACACACTCTCTCTCGCGCGCACACACTCTCTCTCGCGCGCACACACTCTCTCTCGCGCGCACACACTCTCTCGCGCGCACACACTCTCTCTCGCGCGCACACACTCTCTCTCGCGCGCACACACTCTCTCTCGCGCGCACACACTCTCTCTCGCGCGCACACACTCTCTCTCGCGCGCACACTCTCTCTCTCTCGCGCGCACACTCTCTCTCTCTCGCGCGCACACTCTCTCTCTCGCGCACACACTCTCTCTCTCTCTCGCGCACACACTCTCTCTCTCGCGCACACTCTCTCTCTCTCGCGCGCACACTCTCTCTCTCGCGCGCACACTCTCTCTCTCGCGCGCACACTCTCTCTCTCTCTCGCGCGCACACACTCTCTCTCTTGCGCACACACTCTCTCTCTCTCTCGCGCACACACTCTCTCTCTCGCGCGCACACTCTCTCGCGCGCACACTCTCTCGCGCGCACACTCTCTCTCGCGCGCACACTCTCTCTCGCGCGCACACTCTCTCGCGCGCACACTCTCTCTCGCGCGCGCACACTCTCTCTCGCGCGCGCACACTCTCTCGCGCGCACACACTCTCTCGCGCGCCCACTCTCTCTCGCGCACACACTCTCTCTCTCGCGCACACACTCTCTCTCGCGCACACACACTCTCTCTCGCACACACACTCTCTTTCGCACACACACTCTCTCTCGCACACACACTCTCTCTCGCACACACACTCTCTCTCGCACACACACTCACTCTCGCACGCACACTCTCTCTCGCGCGCACACACACTCTCTCGCGCACACACTCTCCCTCGCGCGCACACTCTCTCTCGCGCGCACACTCTCTCTCGCGCGCACACTCTCTCTCGCGCGCACACTCTCTCGCGCGCACACTCTCTCGCGCGCACACTCTCTCTCGCGCGCACTCTCTCGCGCGCACACTCTCTCTCGCGCGCACACTCTCTCTCGCGCGCACACTCTCTCTCGCGCGCACACTCTCTCTCGCGCGCACACTCTCTCGCGCGCACACTCTCTCTCGCGCGCACACTCTCTCGCGCGCACACTCTCTCGCGCGCACACTCTTTCTCGCGCGCACACTCTCTCGCGCGCACACTCTCTCTCGCGCGCACACTCTCTCTCGCGCGCACTCTCTCGCGCGCACACTCTCTCGCGCGCACACTCTCTCTCGCGCGCACACTCTCTCTCGCGCCCACACTCTCTCTCGCGCGCACACTCTCTCTCGCGCGCACACACTCTCGCGCGCACACACTCTCTCTCGCGCGCACACACTCTCTCGCGCGCACACACTCTCTCGCGCGCACACACTCTCTCACGCGCGCACACACTCTCTCGCACGCACACACTCTCTCTCGCGCGCACACTCTCTCGCACGCACACACTCTCTCTCGCGCGCACACACTCTCTCCCGTGCGCGCACACACTCTCCCGCACGCACACACTCTCTCTCGCGCGCACACACTCTCTCTCGCGCGCACACACTCTCTCTCTCGCGCGCACACTCTCTCTCGCGCGCGCACACTCTCTCTCTCTCGCGCGCACACTCTCTCTCTCTCTCGCGCACACACTCTCTCTCTCGCGCACACACTCTCTCTCTCTCTCTCGCGCACACTCTCTCTC
>NW_027592847.1:0-44271 GCF_964213995.1 Mustelus asterias
ACCCAGGGCTGAAATGGTTGCCACGAGAGGTCACAGGTTTAGGGTGCTGGGGAGTAGGTACAGAGGAGATGTTAGGGGGAAGTTTTTCACTCAGAGGGTGGTGGGTGCGTGGAATCGGCTGCCGGTAGTGGTGGTGGAGGCGAACTCAATAGGGTCTTTTAAGAGACTTTTGGATACGTTCATGGAAGTTAGTTTGAGGGTTATAGGTGTAAGCCGAGTAGGTCGGGACATGTTCGGCACAACCTGTGGGCCTGTTTGTGCTGTAGTTTTTCTATGTTCTAAGGTCACCCCTCAGCCTCCTACACTCCAGGGAAAAAAGTCCCAGTCTACCCAGCCTCTCCTTATAAGTCAAACCACCAAGTCCCGGTAGCATCCCAGTAAATCTTTTCTGCACTCTTTCTAGTTTAATAATATCCTTTCTATAATAGGGTGACCAGAACCGTACACAGTATTCCAAGTGTGGCCTTACCAATGTCTTGTACAACTTCAACAAGACGTCCCAACTCCTGTATTCAATGTTCTGACCGATGAAACCAAGCATGCCGAATGCCTTCTTCACCACTCTGTCCACCTGTGACTCCACTTTCAAGGAGCTATGAACCTGTACCCCGAGATCTCTTTGTTCTGTAACTCTCCCCAACGCCCTACCATTAACTGAGTAAGTCCTGCCCTGGTTCGATCGACCAAAATGCATCACCTCGCATTTGTCTAAATTAAACAACTTCTCATGTTGAACTCCCTGTATTCAATGTTCCGACCAATGAAACCAAGCATGCCGAATGCCTTCTTCACCTTGTGCTTGTGGGATGTTGCTGTGTAAATTGCTGCTGTATTTCCCACCTCACAGCTGTAACATCATTCACCCTCCGGCAGGTTCGGACTTGGAGAACCTAGTTTGCCGTCACCACCAGAATCACCCCAAGAGCGAAAGGTATTGTGGGGAGAAGGAATTGAAATGGTATAGATTTTAAAATCTGTAAGGACTGTTGCCGTTAGAAAAGTGGGGATTAGCTCAGAGTGCTGGATCTTTTTGCAACAATTTTTAAAAATAGTTAACTGTGAAGTTATTCCCGTGTTGAAGTGTAATTTATTTATTTTAATTAAACATTTCTTTGAATATAAAATCATCACAATTGTTCAGAGACGACGTTTCCTGATTTCGGAACAGCTCCTCATAATGTACAAATTGCAACAACTGTTTAGGCTGCTGATTCCAGCTTCTCTTCAGGATTTGAGTCCCCACCATCAACCTGGTCATCGTGAGGGGCTCCGGGGGCAGGGGTCTCCCTGGGGTCAGCCGGGAGCCAATTCGATCCTCTTCTCCAGATAGCAGATGTCGATCTGTGACAGGCGGGACAGGAATCCCAGGGATACAGGCTCCGTGCCCACCAGCTGGAAGCCCATCCTCTGGTACAGGCGCAGGGCGGGCTGCTGGACGCTGGTGGTGGCGAGGGCACAGAGGCGGAAGCCCCCGTCCCGGGCGAAGTCCAGGACCACCTGGGTCAGCCCGCGGGCCAGTCCCCGCCCGCGGCAGCGAGGGTCCACGGAGAGGCGGTACAGGTGGCAGGCGGTGGGCCTGTCTGCGGGCTCTGCCTTGGCCGCCACAATCCCCGCCAGGCGGCCCCCCCCTCTGCCCCCGGTCACCGCGCCCCCCTCCTCCTCTTCTGCCACCCAGAAACAGCAGCCCGGCGCACTCAGGTAGTGCCGCGCGATGTCCGCCATGTCCCCCTTCAGGGTCTCCCTCACGTAACCGGTGAAGGGCCCCCGGCACGCCAGGTAGACGAGGGCCAGGAGCGCCAGGAAGGCGGTGGCAGTGCAGACCGGAGAGGCCGTGAGGGCGTGGACTGCCCCGCAGGCGGCCAGAAGTAGGCCAAAGTTGGAGGGCACCATGATGGCACTTCGGAACGCCGGCCAGGCCAATCCGGTTAACCCCCCGGCTAAGATTCTCCGCGCCTCGTCCCGGTCCTCCGGGCGGTACCGGCGGATCACGAAGCCGGGGATTCTGACCATCTCCTCCCGGACCCGGTCCTCGTCACCAGTAATGTGCTCCATCATTTTGCACTCAGGCTGAGGGAGGAAACACAGAGAGGGGTGGGGGGGGAGGGCAGGATAGGGGCGGGTGTGGGAGAGTGAGTAGGTGGGTGGAGGCGGAGGAAGAGCCGGGGGGGGGGGAAATGAGTACAAAATTAGCACAGAAAGACTTCACAAACATGTTTCTCAATGAAACAAAAATCCGCACTGTGGGAGGGTGGGTTCTGAGGGAGCGCCGCACTGTGGGAGGGTCAGTGCTGAGGGAGCGCCGCACTGTGGGAGGGTTGGTGCTGAGGGAGCGCCGCACTGTGGGAGGGTCAGTGCTGAGGGAGCGCCGCACTGTGGGAGGGTCAGTGCTGAGGGAGCGCCGCACTGTGGGAGGGTCAGTGCTGAGGGAGCGCCGCACTGTGGGAAGGTCAGTGCTGAGGGAGCGCCGCACTGTGGGAGGGTCAGTGCTGAGGGAGCGCCGCACTGTGGGAGGGTCAGTGCTGAGGGAGCGCCGCACTGTGGGAGGGTCGGTGCTGAGGGACGATGCTTACCTCTGATCACAGTGCTTTTTATCACTGGGAATACAGTGTCGCTCTCCCACTTCCTGCTTCGAGTCAATTCGCTCCTGGACTCTGACCCTCTGAAAGCAAGTCCAAATCCCCAGAGCCTCCTCAACGCGGTCAGTTGAAATAATGGATGCAAAGATCATTGACACAGAGAGAGAGAGACAGGCCATTCGCCCCTCAACGCACAATTCTCCCTGCTGTTAGACTGGGAGACCTTGAAATATAAACCAGCCGTGTCATGGAACTTGATCCGAAACAGTGTCAAGAGAGAGAGAGAGACAGGGAGAGAGGGAGGGACGGAGAGAGAGGGAGGGACGGAAAGAGCGAGGGAGGGACGGAGAGAGCGAGGGAGGGACGGAGAGAGGGAGGGACGGAGAGAGAGAGGGAGGGACGGAGAGAGAGAGGGAGGGACGGAGAGAGGGAGGGACGGAGAGAGAGAGGGAGGGACAGAGAGAGAGGGAGGGACGGAGAGAGAGAGAGGGAGGGACGGAGAGAGAGAGTGAAGGACTGAGAGAGAGAGGGAGGGACGGAGAGAGAGAGGGAGGGACGGAGAGAGTGAGAGGGAGGGACGGAGAGAGGGAGGGACGGAGAGAGGGAGGGACGGAGAGAGGGAGGGACGGAGAGAGGGAGGGACGGAGGGAGAGAGGGAGGGACGGAGAGAGGGAGGGAGGGACGGAGAGAGGGAGGGAGGGACAGAGAGAGAGGGAGGGACGGAGAGAGAGAGAGGGAGGGACGGAGAGAGAGAGAGGGAGGGACGGAGAAAGAGAGAGAGGGAGGGACGGAGAGAGCGAGGGAGGGACGGAGAGAGCGAGGGAGGGACGGAGAGAGAGAGGGAGGGACGGAGAGAGAGAGGGAGGGACGGAGAGAGGGAGGGACGGAGAGAGAGAGGGAGGGACAGAGAGAGAGGGAGGGACGGAGAGAGAGAGAGAGGGACAGAGAGAGAGAGAGACAGAACAGAGGGAGACCGAGATGGCAGAACCCTGAAGAGTATTGATAGGCAGAGGGATCTGGGTGTACAGGTACACAGGTCACTGAAAGTGGCAACGCAGGTGGAGAAGGTAGTCAAGAAGGCAGACGGCATGCTTGCCTTCATCGGCCGGGGCATTGAGTTTAAAAATTGGCAAGTCGTGTTGCAGCTTTATAGAACCTTAGTTAGGCCGCACTTGGAATATAGTGTTCAATTCTGGTCGCCGCACTACCAGAAGGATGTGGAGGCTTTGGAGAGGGTACAGAAAAGATTTACCAGGATGTTGCCTGGTATGGAGGGCATTAGCTATGAGGAGAGGTTGGAGAAACTTGGTTTGTTCTCACTGGAGCGACGGAGGTTGAGGGGAGACCTGATAGAAGTCTACAAGATTATGAGGGGCATGGACAGAGTGGATAGTCAGAAGCTTTTTCCCCCAGGGTGGAAGAGTCAATTACTAGGGGGGCACAGGTTTAAGGTGCGAGGGGCAAGGTTTAAAGGAGATGTACGAGGCAAGTTTTTTACACAGAGGGTGGTGGGTGCCTGGAACTCGCTGCCGGGGGAGGGAGTGGAAGCGGATACGGTAGTGAGTTTTAAGGGGCGTCTGGACAAATACATGAATAGGATGGGAATGGAGGGATACGGTCCCCGGAAGGGGAGGGGGTTTTAGTTCAGTTGGGGCAGCATGGTCGGTGCAGGCTTGGAGGGGCCGAAGGGCCTGTTCCTGTGCTGTAATTTTCTTTGTTCTTTATGGGCGTCCCCGGCTGGTCCAGCATTTATTCCCCATCCCTAGTTGCCCTTGGAGGGCAGTTGAGAGTCACCCACATTGCTGTGGCTCTGGAGTCACATGTAGGCCAGACCGGGGTAAGGACGGCAGATTTCCTTCCCTAAAGGGAACCAGATGGGTTTCTCCGACAATGGGTCATCAGTAGATTCTTAATCCCAGATATTTTTAAATTGAATTCAAATTCCACCATCTGCCGCGGGCGGGATTCGAACCCGGGACCCCCCCAGAACATTAGCTGAGTTTCTGGATCGATAGTCTGGCGATAATACCACTAGGCCGCGATCTTCCCTCGGCGGCAGGTATATGGGGGGCTGATGTTGGCACAGTGGTTAGCACTGCTGCCTCACAGCGCCAGGGACCCGGGTTCGATTCCCGGCTTGGGTCACTGTCTGTGTGGAGTTTGCACATTCTCCTCGTGTCTGCGTGGGTTTCCTCCGGGTACTCCGGTTTCCTCCCACAGTCCGAAAGATGTGCGGGTTAAGGGGATTGGCCATGCTAAATTCTTTCTCTACTTTCTCAGGAGACTAAGGAAATTTGTCATGTCAGCTACGACTCTCACCAACTTTTACAGATGCCCCATAGAAAGCATTCTTCCTGGTTGTATCACAGCTCGGTCTGGGGCTCCTGCTCTGCCCAAGACCGCAAGGAACTACAAAAGGGTCGTGAATGTAGCCCAATCCATCACGCAAACCAGCCTCCCATCCATTGACTCTGTCTACACTTCCCGCTGCCTCGGGGAAAAGCAGCCGGCATAATTAAGGACCCCCCCACACACCCCGGACATTCTCTCTTCCACCTTCTTCCGTCGGGAAAAAGATACAAAAGTCTGAGGTCGCGTACCGACCGACTCAAGAACAGCTTCTTCCCTGCTGCTGTCAGACTTTTGAATGGACCGACCTCGCATTGAGTTGATCTTTCTCTACACCCTAGCTATGACTGTAACACTACATTCTGCACCCTCTCCTTTCCTTCTCTATGAACGGTATGCTTTGTCTGTACAGCGCGCAAGAAACAATACTTTTCACTGTATGCTGATATATGCGACAATAATAAATCAAATCATTCCCTCCTCTCCCTCCCTCATCTCTCAATCCCTCCTCTCCCTCATTCCCTACCTCCCCACTCAACCCCTCCCTTCCTCACTCCTCCCTCCCTCCACTGCCCCAGTCCCTCCCCTCTCCCATTCCCTGCCTCCCTCTTCCCTTCCCACTCACTCAATCCCTCATCCCACATATCCCCTCCTCCCCCCTCCCCATCCCCCATATCCCGTGGTGAAGAAGGCATATGGCATGCTTGCCTTTATAGGACGGGGTATAGAATATAAAAGCTGGAGTCTGATGTTGCAGTTGTATAGAACGCTGGTTCGGCCACATTTGGAGTACTGCGTCCAGTTCTGGTCGCCGCACTACCAGAAGGACGTGGAGGCTTTGGAGAGAGTGCAGAGGAGGTTTACCAGGATGTTGCCTGGTATGGAGGGTCTTAGCTATGAGGAGAGATTGGGTAAACTGGGCTTGTTCTCCCTGGAAAGACGGAGGATGAGGGGAGACCTAATAGAGGTGTATAAAATTATGAAAGGCATAGATAGGGTGAACGGTGGGAAGCTTTTCCCCAGGTCGGTGGTGACGTTCACGAGGGGTCATAGGTTCAAGGTGAAGGGGGGGAGGTTTAACACAGATATCAGACGGACATATTTTACACAGAGGGTCGTGGGGGCCTGGAATGCGCTGCCAGGCAAGGTGGTGGAGGCGGACACACTGGGAACGTTTAAGACTTATCTAGACAGCCACATGGACGGAGTGGGAATGGAGGGATACAAAAGAATGGTCTAGTTTGGACCAGGGAGCGGCACGGGCTTGGAGGGCCGAAGGGCCTGTTCCTGTGCTGTATTGTTCTTTATCCCCCTCCCCCCATTCCCCATATCTCCCGTCCCCAATATCTGCCCTCTGCCCTATCCCCCCATTCCCCATAACTCCCCTCCCCAATATTTGCCCGCTGCCATATCCCCCCTCCCCGTCCCCATATCCCTCCATTCCCAATATCTCCCCTCCTCATATCCCCCCATTCCCCATATCTGCCCTCCCCCCCATATCCACTCTCCCCCCATAACCCCCTCCCCTCACATCCCCCCTCCCCATATCCCCCCTCCCCCATATCCCCCCCCTCCCCCATATCCCCCCCTCCCCCATATCCCCCCCTCCCCCATATCCCCCCTCCCCCATATCCCCCCATATCCCCCCCCTCCCCCCATTCCCCATATCTCCCGTCCCCAATATCTGCCCTCTGCCCTATCCCCCCATTCCCCATAACTCCCCTCCCCAATATTTGCCCGCTGCCATATCCCCCCTCCCCGTCCCCATATCCCTCCATTCCCAATATCTCCCCTCCTCATATCCCCCCATTCCCCATATCTGCCCTCCCCCCCATATCCACTCTCCCCCCATAACCCCCTCCCCTCACATCCCCCCTCCCCATATCCCCCCTCCCCCATATCCCCCCCCTCCCCCATATCCCCCCCTCCCCCATATCCCCCCTCCCCCATATCCCCCCCTCCCCCATATCCCCCCCCTCCCCCATATCCCCCCCCTCCCCCATATCCCCCCATATCCCCCCCCTCCCCCATATCCCCCCCCTCCCCCATATCCCCCCCCCATATCCCCCCTCCTCTCACCCCTGCCGGCCCACCGCCGCCATGGTCGATCCGAGGAGGGGGGGGGGAGGAAAGGGGGCGGAGTCAACAAGGCCGGGGAGGCGGGGCGAGTGTGGTGGGGCGGGGCCCAGGCGGGGATACCCAATCACCACACAGCCAAGCCGCCGGCCGGGCCCGGGCCAATCACAATGAGGTTACCTCTGAGTGACAGTCGTCTTCGCCAATCAGACGGAGGACGTTCTGAGTGACAGTCGGATGGCCCAATCGGCTAATTCCCAGCGGGAAGACGGTTCGCCCAATCAGAACAGCGGGTCAACAAAGGAGGGCGGGCGGCTGTCAGAGGAACCAATCGAGACCCGGAATCCCCGCCGGGGATGGGACCAATCAGACTGAGGATGGTCTGGGTGACAGGCGGAGTGACCAATGGGTTGCCCCCGCAGTGCCGGCTCTGGTCCAATCAGAAGAGCGGGCTAACAAAGGAGGGCGGGCGGCTTGGAGGAGCCAATGGGGGACTCGGAATCCCCGCCGGATTGACCAATCAGACTGAGGATCGTCTGAGTGACAGGCGGAATGACCAATGGGTTGCCTCCCAGCGCCGGCTCTGCTCCAATCAGAAGAGCGGACCAACAAAGGAGGGCGGGCGGCTCTCGGAGCCAATCGGGACACAGACTCCCCGCCGGATTGACCAATCAGACTGCGGATGTTGTGAGTGACAGGCGGATTGACCAATCACGCCGAGGAAGCTCTGAGTGACAGGCGGATGGACCAATCGGCTAATTCCCAGCGGTAAGACGGTTCGCCCAATCGCAGCAGCGGGTCAACAATGGAGGGGGGGCGCTCCGGAGGAGCCAATCGGGATCCGGAATCCCCATGATGAGACCAATCATCATCGGGGGGGGCGGGAGTTAGCTGTGACAGACAGCGGCAGGGACCAATGGGAGTCGGACGCCTCCCTGACGGACAGCTGTTTGAGCCAATAGTGGTGCCAATGGGGCATCAGATGTGGCCAATGGGGGCGGGGCCAGGGGGATTTGATTGACAGCTCACTCCCCCATTGTCCAGGGTCCCTGGATCCTCCACTGCCCCCTCATGGAAACCCTTACGGTGCAGGAGGAGGCCGTTCGGCCCATCGAGTCTGTACCGACCGCAATCCCACCCAGGCCCCACCCCCGAACAATGGGTTCCACCATTTACTGTGCAATCCCTACATGCATTGGACCTTCCAAATGCAAGACCACTAGACCCACAAGACATAGGAGCAGAATGAGGCCACTCGGCCCATCGAGTCTGCTCCGCCATTCTATCACGGCTGATATTTTTCCCATCCCCATTCTCCTGCCTTTTCCCCCATCACCCCCTGATCCCCTTATTAATCAAGAACCTATCTATCTCTGTCTTAAAGACACTCAATGACCCGGCCTCCACAGCCTTCTGCGGCAAAGAGTTCCACACATTCACCACTCTCTGGCTGAAGGAATTCCTCCTCATCTCTGTTTTAAAGGATCGTCCCTTTAGCCCGAGGTTGTGTTCCCTCTGGTTCTAGTTTTTCCTGATGTGGAGATGCCGGCGTTGGACTGGGGTGAACACACTAAGAGTTTTAACAACACCAGGTCAAAGTCCAACGGGTTCACGGTAGCACAGTGGTTAGCGCTGCTGCTTCACAGCTCCAGGATCCCGGGTTCGATTCCCGGCTCGGGTCGCTGTCTGTGTGGAGTTTGCACATTCTCCCCGTGTCTGCGTGGGTTTCCTCCGGGTGCTCCGGTTTCCTCCCACAGTCCGAAAGATGTGCGGGTTAGGTTGATTGGCCAGGTTAAAAATTGTCCCTTAGAGTCCTGAGGTGCGTAGGTTAAGAGGGATTAGCGGGTAAATATATGTGGGGGGGGAAGGGCCTGGGTGGGATTGTGGTCGGTGCAGACTCGATGGGCCGAATGGCCTCCTTCTGCACTGTAGGGTTTCTATGTTTCATTTGGTAGCAAATGCCATTAGCTTTCGGAGCGCTGCCCCTTCGTCAGATGGAGTGAATACCTGCTCTCAAACAGGGCACAGAGACACAGAATCAAGTTACAGAAACTGATTAGAATGCGAATCCCTCCAGCCAGCCAGATCTTAAAGAGACAGACAATGTGGGTGGAGGGAGCATTAAGCACAGCTTGCCTCCTGGACACGCCGCGGCGGGCTGCCCTGTCTGGAGACGATACACATCTCTTTAACCCGTGCTTCCACCTTCTCCCGTCGGGGGAAAAAGATACAAAAGTCTGAGGTCACGCACCGACCGACTCAAGAACAGCTTCTTCCCTGCTGCTGCTGTCAGACTTTTGAATGGACCGACCTCGGATTAAGTTGATCTTTCTCTACACCCCGAGCTGTGACTGTAACACTACATTCTGCACCCTCTCCTTTCCTTCTCTATGAACGGTATGCTTTGTATAGTGCGCAAGAAACAATACTTTTCACTGCATACTAATAGGTTAGGTGCAATTGGCCGTGCTAAATTCTCCCTCAGTGTTACCTGAACAGGCCCCGCAGTCTGGCGACGAGGAGAATCTCAGTAACTTCATTGCAGCGTTAATGTAAGCCTTAGTTGTGACTAATAAACTTTTTGATTTGATTTATTATTGTCACATGTATTGGGATACGGTGAAAAGTATTGTTCCTTGCGCGCTATACGCAGGTGGCACAGTGGGTTAGCACTGCTGCCTCACAGCGCCAGGGACCCGGGTTCGATTCCCACCTTGGGTCACTGTCTGTGTTCTCCCCGTGTCTGCGTGGGTTTCCTCCGGGTGCTCCGGTTTCCTCCCACAGTCCAAAGATGTGCGGGTTAGGTTGATTGGCCAGGTTAAAAATTGCCCCTTAGAATCCTGAGATGTGTAGGTTAGAGGGATTAGCGGGTAAATATGTGGGGGTAGGGCCTGGGTGGGATTGTGGTCGGTGCAAACTCGATGGGCCAAATGGCCTCTTTCTGTACTGTAGGGTTTCTATGATTTCTGTTACCCGAACAGGCGCCAGAGTGTGGCCACTGAGGGGATTTTCACAGTAACTTCATTGCAGTGTTAATGTAAGCCTTACTTGTGACACTAACAAATATACTTTCAACTGCCCCTGCGTGTCAGGGGGACCAGCGAGGGTAAATACGTGAGGTTACAGGGATAGGGACTGGGTGGGATTATGGTCAGTACAGACTCAGAGATTTACAGCATGGAAACAGGCCCTTCGGCCCAACTTGTCCATGCCCACCCTTTTTTTAAAAACCCCAAAGCTAATCCCAATTGCCCGCGTTTGCCCCATATCCCTCTATACCCATCGTACCCATGGAACTGTCTAAACGCTTTTTAAAAAACAAAATTGTACCTGCCTCTACTACTGCCTCTGGCAGCTCGTTCCAGACACTCACCCTCTTGATCAATTGGGCCAGTGGGCTGACGAATGGCAGATGGAGTTTAATTTAGACAAATGCGAGATGATGCATTTTGGTCGATCGAACCTGGGCAGGACTTACTCAGTTAATGGTAGGGCGTTGGGGAGAATTACAGAACAAAGAGATCTAGGGGTACAGGTTCATAGCTCCTTGAAAGTGGAGTCACAGGTGGACAGAGTGGTGAAGAAGGCATTCGGCATGCTTGGTTTCATCGGTCAGAACATTGAATACAGGAGTTGGGATGCCTTGTTGAAGTTGTACAAGACATTGGTAAGGCCACACTTGGAATACTGTGTACAGTTCTGGTCACCCTATTATAGAAAGGAAATTATTAAACCAGAAAGAGTGCAGAAAAGATTCACGAGGATGCTACCGAGACTTGATGGATTGAGTTATAAGGAGAGGCTGGATAGACTGGGACTATTTTCTCTGGAGCGTAGGAGGCTGAGGGGTGATCTTATAGAGGTCTATAAAATAATGAGGGGCACAGATCAGCTAGATAGTCAACATCTTTTCCCAAAGGTAGGGGAGTCTAAAACTAGAGGGCATAGGTTTAAGGTGAGAGGGGAGAGATACAGAAGGGTCCAGAGGGGCAATTTTGTTCACACAGAGGGTGGTGAGTGTCTGGAACGAGCTGCCAGAGGCAGTAGTAGAGGCGGGTACAATTTTGTCTTTTAAAAAGCGTTTAGACAGTTACATGGGTAAGATGGGTATAGAGGGATATGGGGCAAACGCGGGCAATTGGGACTAGCTTAGGGGTTTAACAAAAAAAGGCGGCATGGACAAGTTGGGTCGAAGGGCCTGTTTCCGTGCTGGAAACCTCTATGACCTCTCTCTCTCTGTGTGAAAAAACTTGCCCCTCAATGGGCTGAATGGCCTCCTTTCTGCACTGTAAGGGATTCTGTGATTCTTCTCTGGGCGGGGAAATCGGCTCGGAGGAAACATTTTCTCACCGGGATCCCGTCACGCTCGCATCTTCCGCCAAGGGATGGGCTTCCTTTGGCAGCCCTGTGTGTGTACCGTCTACAAGGTGAGCCGTGGCAACTCGCCAAGGCTCCTTCAACAGCCCCTTCCAAACCCTCCACCTCTACCAACTGGGAGGACAAGGGGGAGGGGGCAGCAGATACCTGGGGGAGCACCACCATCACCTGGAGGTTCCCCCAGAGAGAGAGAGATTGAGGGAGGGAGAGAGAGACATTGAGGGAGAGAGAGAGAGACATTGAGGGAGAGAGAGAGAGATTGAGGGAGAGAGAGAGAGAGATTGAGGGAGAGAGAGAGAGAGATTGAGGGAGAGAGAGAGATTGAGGGAGAGAGAGAGAGAGAGATTGAGGGAGAGAGAGAGATTGAGGGAGAGAGAGAGAGATTGAGGGAGAGAGAGAGAGATTGAGGGAGAGAGAGAGATTGAGGGAGAGAGAGAGATTGAGGGAGAGAGAGAGATTGAGGGAGAGAGAGAGATTGAGGGAGAGAGAGAGAGATTGAGGGAGAGAGAGAGAGATTGAGGGAGAGAGAGAGATTGAGGGAGAGAGAGAGAGATTGAGCGAGAGACAGAGATTGAGGGAGAGAGAGAGATTGAGGGAGAGAGAGAGATTGAGGGAGAGAGAGAGATTGAGGGAGAGAGAGAGAGAGATTGAGGGAGAGAGAGAGATTGAGGGAGAGAGAGAGAGATTGAGGGAGAGAGAGAGAGATTGAGGGAGAGAGAGAGAGATTGAGGGAGAGAGAGAGATTGAGGGAGAGAGAGAGAGATTGAGGGAGAGAGAGAGATTGAGGGAGAGAGAGAGATTGAGGGAGAGAGAGAGATTGAGGGAGAGAGAGAGATTGAGGGAGAGAGAGAGAGAGATTGAGGGAGAGAGAGAGAGAGAGATCCAGAGATCGATGGTTATTGCTGATTCCGGGTAATTGAGGCCGATTTAAGTCGAGAATCTTGTGATCTGATGATTGGATTAGACTTTATTCCTGACTGCAATAGTCAAACTATACAGGCCGGAGTTTTACCGCAATCAATCCCCTCCAAACTCCCTCCCCTCTCCCCAGAGACATTCCTCCCTCACCCCAGAGACTTCTCTCCCTCTTCCCCCCGGCCCCCGACAAACTCCCCCCCTCTCTCCCCCCGTGACAAACTCTCCCTCTCTCCCCACCCCCCGAGACAAACTCTCCCTCTCTCCCCACCCCCCCGAGACAAACTCTCCCTCTCTCCCCCCAAGACAAACTCTCCCTCTCTCCGCCCAAGACAAACTCTCCCTCTCTCCCCACCCCCCCGAGACAAACTCTCCCTCTCTCCCCCCGTGACAAACTCTCCCTCTCTCCCCCCTCCCCCCCCGAGACAAACTCTCCCTCTCTCCCCCCAAGACAAACTCTCCCTCTCTCCCCCCCGAGACAAACTCCCCACCCCCCCCCCCCCGAGACAAACTCTCCCTCTCTCCCCCCAAGACAAACTCTCCCTCTCTCCCCCCCGAGACAAACTCCCCCCCCCCCCCCCCGAGACAAACTCTCCCTCTCTCCCCCCCGAGACAAACTCCCCCTCTCTCCCACGTGACAAACACTCCCCCTCTCCCCCCCGACAAACTCTCACTGTCCCTGCCCCCCGCTCCCCAAGAAACTCTCCCCCCCCACCTCATTAGCCAGAATTATTTTCTCCTGAAGACTCTGGGATTCAGGGAGCGTGGATTGAGAAGGAGGCAGAATCCGGGAGTGTGTCCCCCTGATCCCACAGCGTCTCCCCCTGATCCCACAGCATCTCCCCGCCTCCGAAACCCCGGGCAGGTCCGGCCTCTGGACACCGCGTCTCCCGGCCTCCGAAACCCCGGGCAGGTCCGGCCTCTGGACACCGCGTGTCCCGGCCTCCTCGGGTCTAACGCTGGGACTTGCTGAACTCTTCCAGGGCCCACTTCTTGTTGTCCAGCAGCTCCCGGAGGCGGCTGTACTCGGAGGCCAGCTCCTCGAAATCCGGCCCCAGCATCTGGTACTGGCTCAGGGTCCCGCGCAGTGAGTCGGCACTCTGCTGCTGCTTCTCCAGCAGCTCCAGTAGCAGAGCGCTGGAGCGGGGGGCAAAACACAGGAAAAAACCCACCATTAAATCAGCGTCCACTGGGATTGTGTCCAGTGGGAGTGAGCGGGAAGGGGATTGGGATTGTGTACAGTGGGAGTGAGCGGGAAGGGGTTTGGGATTGTGTCCAGTGGGAGTGAACGGGAAGGGGATTGGGATTGTGTACAGTGGGAGTGAACGGGAAGGGGATTGGGATTGTGTCCAGTGGGAGTGAGCGGGAAGGGGTTTGGGATTGTGTCCAGTGGGAGTGAGCGGGAAGGGGTTTGGGATTGTGTACAGTGGGAGTGAGCGGGAAGGGGATTGGGATTGTGTCCAGTGGGAGTGAGCGGGAAGGGGTTTGGGATTGTGTAGAGTGGGAGTGAGCGGGAAGGGGATTGGGATTGTGTAGAGTGGGAGTGAACGGGAAGGGGTTTGGGTCCATTGGGATTGTGTAGAGTGGGAGTGAACGGGAAGGGGATTGGGATTGTGTAGAGTGGGAGTGAACGGGAAGGGGATTGGGATTGTGTACAGTGGGAGTGAACGGGAAGGGGATTGTGTCCATTGGGATTGTGTACAGTGGGAGTGAACGGGAAGGGGATTGGGATTGTGTACAGTGGGAGTGAACGGGAAGGGGTTTGTGTCCATTGGGATTGTGTACAGTGGGAGTGAACGGGAAGGGGATTGGGATTGTGTAGAGTGGGAGTGAACGGGAAGGGGATTGGGATTGTGTACAGTGGGAGTGAAGGGGAAGGGGATTGGGATTGTGTACAGTGGGAGTGAATGGGAAGGGGTTTGGGATTGGGATTGTGTAGAGTGGGAGTGAACGGGAAGGGGTTTGGGTCCATTGGGATTGTGTACAGTGGGAGTGAACGGGAAGGGAATTGGGATTGTGTACAGTGGGAGTGAACGGGAAGGGGTTTGGGATTGGGATTGTGTCCAGTGGGAGTGAACGGGAAGGGGTTTGGGTCCATTGGGATTGTGTACAGTGGGAGTGAACGGGAAGGGGATTGGGATTGTGTACAGTGGGAGTGAACGGGAAGGGGATTGGGATTGTGTGCAGTGGGAGTGAACGGGAAGGGGATTGGGATTGTGGACAGTGGGAGTGAACGGGAAGGGGATTGGGATTGTGTACAGTGGGAGTGAACGGGAAGGGGATTGGGATTGTGGACAGTGGGAGTGAACGGGAAGGGGATTGGGATTGTGTACAGTGGGAGTGAACGGGAAGGGGATTGGGATTGTGTACAGTGGGAGTGAACGGGAAGGGGTTTGGGATTGTGTACAGTGGGAGTGAACGGGAAGGGGATTGGGATTATGGACAGTGGGAGTGAATGGGAAGGGGTTTGGGTCCATTGGGATTGTGTACAGTGGGAGTGAATGGGAAGGGGATTGGGATTGTGTACAGTGGGAGTGAACGGGAAGGGGTTTGGGATTGGGGTTGTGTACAGTGGGAGTGAACGGGAAGGGGATTGGGATTGTGTACAGTGGGAGTGAACGGGAAGGGGATTGGGATTGTGTACAGTGGGAGTGAACGGGAAGGGGATTGGGATTGTGTACAGTGGGAGTGAATGGGAAGGGGATTGGGATTGTGTACAGTGGGAGTGAACGGGAAGGGGATTGGGATTGGGATTGTGTACAGTGGGAGTGAACGGGAAGGGGTTTGGGATTGGGATTGTGTACAGTGGGAGTGAACGGGAAGGGGATTGGGATTGTGTACAGTGGGAGTGAACAGGAAGGGGATTGGGATTGTGTACAGTGGGAGTGAACAGGAAGGGGTTTGGGTCCATTGGGATTGTGTACAGTGGGAGTGAACGGGAAGGGGTTTGGGTCCATTGGGATTGTGTACAGTGGGAGTGAACGGGAAGGGGTTTGGGATTGGGATTGTGTACAGTGGGAGTGAACGGGAAGGGATTTGGGATTGTGTCCAGTGGGAGTGAATGGGAAGGGGTTTGAGTCCATTGGGATTGTGTACAGTGGGAGTGAACGGGAAGGGTTTGGGTCCATTGGGATTGTGTACAGTGGGAGTGAACGGGAAGGGGTTTGGGTCCATTGGGATTGTGTACAGTGGGAGTGAACGGGAAGGGTTTTGGGTCCATTGGGATTGTGTACAGTGGGAGTGAACGGGAAGGGGTTTGGGATTGGGATTGTGTACAGTGGGAGTGAACGGGAAGGGGTTTGGGTCCATTGGGATTGTGTACAGTGGGAGTGAACGGGAAGGGGTTTGGGATTGGGATTGTGGACAGTGGGAGTGAACGGGAAGGGGATTGGGATTGTGTACAGTGGGAGTGAATGGGAAGGGGTTTGGGATTGTGTACAGTGGGAGTGAATGGGAAGGGGTTTGGGATGGGGATTGTGTACAGTGGGAGTGAACGGGAAGGGGATTGGGATTGTGTACAGTGGGAGTGAATGGGAAGGGGTTTGGGATTGTGGACAGTGGGAGTGAACGGGAAGGGGTTTGGGTCCATTGGGATTGTGTACAGTGGGAGTGAACGGGAAGGGGTTTGGGATTGTGGACAGTGGGAGTGAACGGGAAGGGGTTTGGGATTGGGATTGTGTACAGTGGGAGAGAACGGGAAGGGGATTGGGATTGTGTCCAGTGGGAGTGAACGGGAAGGGGTTTGGGTCCATTGGGATTGTGTACAGTGGGAGTGAACGGGAAAGGGTTTGGGTCCATTGGGATTGTGTACAGTGGGAGTGAACGGGAAGGGGTTTGGGTCCATTGGGATTGTGTACAGTGGGAGTGAACGGGAAGGGGTTTGGGATTGGGATTGTGGACAGTGGGAGTGAACGGGAAGGGGATTGGGATTGTGTACAGCGGGAGTGAATGGGAAGGGGTTTGGGATTGTGTACAGTGGGAGTGAATGGGAAGGGGTTTGGGATGGGGATTGTGTACAGTGGGAGTGAACGGGAAGGGGTTTGGGATTGGGATTGTGTACAGTGGGAGTGAATGGGAAGGGGTTTGGGATTGTGTACAGTGGGAGTGAACGGGAAGGGGTTTGGGATTGGGATTGTGTACAGTGGGAGTGAACGGGAAAGGGTTTGGGTCCATTGGGATTGTGTACAGTGGGAGTGAACGGGAAGGGGTTTGGGTCCATTGGGATTGTGTACAGTGGGAGTGAACGGGAAAGGGTTTGGGTCCATTGGGATTGTGCACAGTGGGAGTGAATGGGAAGGGGTTTGGGATTGTGTACAGTGGGAGTGAACGGGAAGGGGTTTGGGATTGTGTACAGTGGGAGTGAACGGGAAGGGGTTTGGGATTGTGTGCAGTGGGAGTGAACGGGAAGGGGTTTGGGATTGGGATTGTGTACAGTGGGAGTGAATGGGAAGGAGTTTGGGTCCATTGGGATTGTGTACAGTGGGAGTGAACGGGAAGGGGTTTGGGATTGGGATTGTGTACAGTGGGAGTGAATGGGAAGGAGTTTGGGTCCATTGGGATTGTGTACAGTGGGAGTGAATGGGAAGGGGTTTGGGATTGGGATTGTGTACAGTGGGAGTCAACGGGAAGGAGTTTGGGTCCATTGGGATTGTGTACAGTGGGAGTGAACGGGAAGGGGTTTGGGTCCATTGGGATTGTGTACAGTGGGAGTGAATGGGAAGGGGATTGGGATTGTGTACAGTGGGAGTGAACGGGAAGGGGTTTGGGATTGGGGTTGTGTACAGTGGGAGTGAACGGGAAGGGGATTGGGATTGTGTACAGTGGGAGTGAACGGGAAGGGGATTGGGATTGTGTACAGTGGGAGTGAACGGGAAGGGGATTGGGATTGTGTACAGTGGGAGTGAATGGGAAGGGGATTGGGATTGTGTACAGTGGGAGTGAACGGGAAGGGGATTGGGATTGGGATTGTGTACAGTGGGAGTGAACGGGAAGGGGATTGGGATTGTGTACAGTGGGAGTGAACAGGAAGGGGATTGGGATTGTGTACAGTGGGAGTGAACGGGAAGGGGTTTGGGTCCATTGGGATTGTGTACAGTGGGAGTGAACGGGAAGGGGTTTGGGTCCATTGGGATTGTGTACAGTGGGAGTGAACGGGAAGGGGTTTGGGATTGGGATTGTGTACAGTGGGAGTGAACGGGAAGGGATTTGGGATTGTGTCCAGTGGGAGTGAATGGGAAGGGGTTTGAGTCCATTGGGATTGTGTACAGTGGGAGTGAACGGGAAGGGTTTGGGTCCATTGGGATTGTGTACAGTGGGAGTGAACGGGAAGGGGTTTGGGTCCATTGGGATTGTGTACAGTGGGAGTGAACGGGAAGGGGTTTGGGTCCATTGGGATTGTGTACAGTGGGAGTGAACGGGAAGGGGTTTGGGATTGGGATTGTGTACAGTGGGAGTGAACGGGAAGGGGTTTGGGTCCATTGGGATTGTGTACAGTGGGAGTGAACGGGAAGGGGTTTGGGATTGGGATTGTGGACAGTGGGAGTGAACGGGAAGGGGATTGGGATTGTGTACAGTGGGAGTGAATGGGAAGGGGTTTGGGATTGTGTACAGTGGGAGTGAATGGGAAGGGGTTTGGGATGGGGATTGTGTACAGTGGGAGTGAACGGGAAGGGGATTGGGATTGTGTACAGTGGGAGTGAATGGGAAGGGGTTTGGGATTGTGGACAGTGGGAGTGAACGGGAAGGGGTTTGGGTCCATTGGGATTGTGTACAGTGGGAGTGAACGGGAAGGGGTTTGGGATTGTGGACAGTGGGAGTGAACGGGAAGGGGTTTGGGATTGGGATTGTGTACAGTGGGAGAGAACGGGAAGGGGATTGGGATTGTGTCCAGTGGGAGTGAACGGGAAGGGGTTTGGGTCCATTGGGATTGTGTACAGTGGGAGTGAACGGGAAAGGGTTTGGGTCCATTGGGATTGTGTACAGTGGGAGTGAACGGGAAGGGGTTTGGGTCCATTGGGATTGTGTACAGTGGGAGTGAACGGGAAGGGGTTTGGGATTGGGATTGTGGACAGTGGGAGTGAACGGGAAGGGGATTGGGATTGTGTACAGCGGGAGTGAATGGGAAGGGGTTTGGGATTGTGTACAGTGGGAGTGAATGGGAAGGGGTTTGGGATGGGGATTGTGTACAGTGGGAGTGAACGGGAAGGGGTTTGGGATTGGGATTGTGTACAGTGGGAGTGAATGGGAAGGGGTTTGGGATTGTGTACAGTGGGAGTGAACGGGAAGGGGTTTGGGATTGGGATTGTGTACAGTGGGAGTGAACGGGAAAGGGTTTGGGTCCATTGGGATTGTGTACAGTGGGAGTGAACGGGAAGGGGTTTGGGTCCATTGGGATTGTGTACAGTGGGAGTGAACGGGAAAGGGTTTGGGTCCATTGGGATTGTGCACAGTGGGAGTGAATGGGAAGGGGTTTGGGATTGTGTACAGTGGGAGTGAACGGGAAGGGGTTTGGGATTGTGTACAGTGGGAGTGAACGGGAAGGGATTTGGGATTGTGTGCAGTGGGAGTGAACGGGAAGGGGTTTGGGATTGGGATTGTGTACAGTGGGAGTGAATGGGAAGGAGTTTGGGTCCATTGGGATTGTGTACAGTGGGAGTGAACGGGAAGGGGTTTGGGATTGGGATTGTGTACAGTGGGAGTGAATGGGAAGGAGTTTGGGTCCATTGGGATTGTGTACAGTGGGAGTGAATGGGAAGGGGTTTGGGATTGGGATTGTGTACAGTGGGAGTCAACGGGAAGGAGTTTGGGTCCATTGGGATTGTGTACAGTGGGAGTGAACGGGAAGGGGTTTGGGTCCATTGGGATTGTGTACAGTGGGAGTGAATGGGAAGGGGTTTGGGATTGGGATTGTGTACAGTGGGAGTGAACGGGAAGGGGTTTGGGTCCATTGGGATTGTGTACAGTGGGAGTGAACGGGAAGGGGTTTGGGATTGGGATTGTGTACAGTGGGAGTGAACGGGAAAGGGTTTGGGTCCATTGGGATTGTGTACAGTGGGAGTGAATGGGAAGGGGTTTGGGATTGGGATTGTGTACAGTGGGAGTGAACGGGAAAGGGTTTGGGATTGGGATTGTGTAGAGTGGGAGTGAACGGGAAGGGGTTTGTGTCCATTGGGATTGTGTACAGTTGGAGTGAACGGGAAGGGGTTTGGGATTGGGATTGTGTGCAGTGGGAGTGAACGGGAAAGGGTTTGGGTCCATTGGGATTGTGTACAGTGGGAGTGAATGGGGAAGGGGTTTGGGATTGGGATTGTGTACAGTGGGAGTGAACGGGAAAGGGTTTGGGTCCATTGGGATTGTGCACAGTGGGAGTGAACGGGAAGGGGTTTGGGATTGGGATTGTGTAGAGTGGGAGTGAACGGGAAGGGGTTTGTGTCCATTGGGATTGTGTACAGTGGGAGTGAGCGGGAAGGGGTTTGGGTCCATTGGGATTGTGTACAGTTGGAGTGAACGGGAAGGGGTTTGGGTCCATGGGAGGGTGGGGGGGTGGTATCTGCCGGAGTGGACTGTTACGTACCGGATGCAGTTATGAGCTTCCACTGTCTCCCGGTTGAATAGCTGGTGTCGGAGTTCGAGCTTCATCAGGCTGGAATACAATGGGCACTGGTTAAACTCAGACCCTGGCTGGGGGTTGGGTTTCCCGAGGCAGTGAGACACGCAGTAAGAATTCACCCTGCGTCCAATCTCTCAGTCATTGGACAGTCCTCCTTTCCCTGTAATCCTCCCCCTGACCCCCAACCCTCCCCCCTCATTCCTACACCCGATGGCCCAGTGCTATTATCGCTGGAATATTAATCCAGAAACTCAGCTCATGTTCTGGGGGACCCGGGTTCGAATCCCGCCCGCGGCAGATGGTGGGATTTGAACCAAGAACTGTCCAGGAAGAGGCCCTTCGGCCCTCCAAGCCTGCACCGACCATGCTGCCCCGACTGAACTAAAACCCCCTCCCCTTCCGGGGACCGTATCCCTCTATTCCCATCCTATTCATGTATTTGTCCAGACGCCCCTTAAAACTCACTACCGTATCCGCTTCCACTCCCTCCCCCGGCAGCGAGTTCCAGGCACCCACCACCCTCTGTGTAAAACCTTGCCTCGTACATCTCCTTTAAACCTTGCCCCTCGCACCTTAAACCTGTGCCCCCCTAGTAATTGACTCTTCCACCCTGGGGAAAAAGCTTCTGACTATCCACTCTGTCCATGCCCCTCATAATCTTGTAGACTTCTATCAGGTCTCCCCTCAACCTCCGTCGTTCCAGTGAGAACAAACCGAGTTTCTCCAACCTCTCCTCATAGCTAATGTCCTCCATACCAGGCAACATCCTGGTAAATCTTTTCTGTACCCTCTCCAAAGCCTCCACATCCTCTGTCCCAGAGGGCAGAGAGAGAGAGAGGTCGGGGAGGGGGTCAGGAGAAGGCGGGGAGTGGTCGGGGAAGTTGGGGTTGGCTCGGGGAGGTCAGGGAGGGGTCGGGAGAGGTTGGGGTTGGCTCGGGGAGGTCAGGGTGGGCTTGGGGAGGTCAGGGAGGGGTCGGGAGAGGTCAGGGAAGTTGGGGCTGGCTTGAGGAGGCAGGTGAGGGGTCAGGAGTCAGGGAGGGGGCGCGGAGCTTGGGGGAGGGGCCGGGAGAGGTCAGGGAAGTTGGCGTTGGCTTGGGGAGGTCAGGGAGAAGGTCGGGGAGGTCAGGATTGACTTGGGGGGATTCGGGGAGTGGTCGGGATTGGCTTGGGGGGGGTCAGGGAGAGGTGGGGAGGTCAGGAGGTCGGGGAGGGGTCAGGAGATTGCAGGGAGGGGTCGGGAGAGGTCAAGGAGGGGTTGGGGAGGTCGGTGAGGGGGTAGTTTAGTTCCCTGTCCTGTCAGTGAGGCCCGATGTGTTCCCGACCACCCCCCCGTTCCCTTCCTGTCGCTGTCCCGTTGATGGCTCACCCGAGCTTGGCGAACATGGCCTTGCTCTTCATGCACAGGTACTGTTCAAACTCAGCATCGAGTTGCGGCTGAGAACACAGCCGGTGTTTCTCCATCAACTGTCGCAGCAGCTCAAACGTACGATGCAGAAGCTGCGGGAGAGACAGTCACACAGAGACAGAGTTAGAGACACTGTCCCCCATCAAACACTCCCAGGACAGGTACAGCACGGGGTTAGATACAGAGTAAAGCTCCCTCTACACTGTCCCCATCAAACACTCCCAGGACAGGTACAGCACGGGGTTAGATACAGAGTAAAGCTCCCTCTACACTGTCCCCATCAAACACTCCCAGGACAGGTACAGCACGGGGTTAGATACAGAGTAAAGCTCCCTCTACACTGTCCCCCATCAAACACTCCCAGGACAGGTACAGCACGGGGTTAGATACAGAGTAAAGCTCCCTCTACACTGCCCCCATCAAACACTCCCAGGACAGGTACAGCACGGGGTTAGATACAGAGTAAAGCTCCCTCTACACTGTCCCCCATCAAACACTCCCAGGACAGGTACAGCACGGGGTTAGATACAGAGTAAAGCTCCCTCTACACTGTCCCCCATCAAACACTCCCAGGACAGGTACAGCACGGGGTTAGATACAGAGTAAAGCTCCCTCTACACTGTCCCCCATCAAACACTCCCAGGACAGGTACAGCACGGGGTTAGATACAGATTAAAGCTCCCTCTACACTGTCCCCCATCAAACACTCCCAGGACAGGTACAGCACGGGGTTAGATACAGAGTAAAGCTCCCTCTACACTGTCCCCCCATCAAACACTCCCAGGACAGGTACAGCACGGGGTTAGATACAGAGTAAAGCTCCCTCTACACTGTCCTCATCAAACACTCCCAGGACAGGTACAGCACGGGGTTAGATACAGAGTAAAGCTGCCTCTACACTGTCCCCATCAAACACTCCCAGGACAGGTACAGCACGGGGTTAGATACAGAGTAAAGCCCCCTCTACACTGTCCCCCATCAAACACTCCCAGGACAGGTACAGCACGGGGTTAGATACAGAGTAAAGCTCCCTCGACACTGTCCCCCATCAAACACTCCCAGGACAGGTACAGCACGGGGTTAGATACAGAGTAAAGCTCCCTCTACACTGTCCCCATCAAACACTCCCAGGACAGGTACAGCACGGGGTTAGATACAGAGTAAAGCCCCCTCTACACTATCCCCCATCAAACACTCCCAGGACAGGTACAGCACAGGGTTAGATACAGAGTAAAGCTCCCTCTACACTGTCCCCCATCAAACACTCCCAGGACAGGTACAGCACGGGGTTAGATACAGAGTAAAGCTCCCTCTACACTGTCCCCATCAAACACTCCCAGGACAGGTACAGCACGGGGTTAGATACAGAGTAAAGCTCCCTCTACACTGTCCCCCATCAAACACTCCCAGGACAGGTACAGCATGGGGTTAGATACAGAGTAAAGCTCCCTCTACACTGTCCCCCATCAAACACTCCCAGGACAGGTACAGCACGGGGTTAGATACAGAGTAAAGCTCCCTCTACACTGTCCCCCCATCAAACACTCCCAGGACAGGTACAGCACGGGGTTAGATACAGAGTAAAGCTCCCTCTACACTGTCCCCATCAAATACTCCCAGGACAGGTACAGCACGGGGTTAGATACAGAGTAAAGCTCCCTCTGCACTGTCCCCATCAAACACTCCCAGGACAGGTACAGCACGGGGTTAGATACAGAGTAAAGCTCCCTCTACACTGTCCCCATCAAACACTCCCAGGACAGGTACAGCACGGGGTTAGATACAGAGTAAAGCTCCCTCTACACTGTCCCCCATCAAACACTCCCAGGACAGGTACAGCACGGGGTTAGATACAGAGTAAAGCTCCCTCTACACTGTCCCCATCAAACACTCCCAGGACAGGTACAGCACGGGGTTAGATACAGAGTAAAGCTCCCTCTACACTGTCCCCCATCAAACACTCCCAGGACAGGTACAGCACGGGGTTAGATACAGAGTAAAGCTCCCTCTACACTGTCCCCCATCAAACACTCCCAGGACAGGTACAGCACGGGGTTAGATACAGAGTAAAGCTCCCTCTACACTGTCCCCATCAAACACTCCCAGGACAGGTACAGCACGGGGTTAGATACAGAGTAAAGCTCCCTCTACACTGTCCCCCATCAAACACTCCCAGGACAGGTACAGCACGGGGTTAGATACAGAGTAAAGCTCCCTCTACACTGTCCCCCCATCAAACACTCCCAGGACAGGTACAGCACGGGGTTAGATACAGAGTAAAGCTCCCTCTACACTGTCCCCATCAAACACTCCCAGGACAGGTACAGCACGGGGTGAGATACAGAGTAAAGCTCCCTCTACACTGTCCCCCATCAAACACTCCCAGGACAGGTACAGCACGGGGTTAGATACAGAGTAAAGCTCCCTCTACACTGTCCCCATCAAACACTCCCAGGACAGGTACAGCACGGGGTTAGATACAGAGTAAAGCTCCCTCTACACTGTCCCGCATCAAACACTCCCAGGTCAGGTACAGCACGGGGTTAGATACAGAGTAAAGCTCCCTCTACACTGTCCCCCATCAAACACTCCCAGGTCAGGTACAGCACAGGGTTAGATACAGAGTAAAGCTCCCTCTACACTGTCCCCATCAAACACTCCCAGGACAGGTACAGCACGGGGTTAGATACAGAGTAAAGCTCCCTCTACACTGTCCCCCATCAAACACTCCCACGACAGGTACAGCACGGGGTTAGATACAGAGTAAAGCTCCCTCTACACTGTCCCCATCAAACACTCCCAGGACAGGTACAGCACGGGGTTAGATACAGAGTAAAGCTCCCTCTACACTGTCCCCCCATCAAACACTCCCAGGACAGGTACAGCACGGGGTTAGATACAGAGTAAAGCTCCCTCTACACTGTCCTCATCAAACACTCCCAGGACAGGTACAGCACGGGGTTAGATACAGAGTAAAGCTGCCTCTACACTGTCCCCATCAAACACTCCCAGGACAGGTACAGCACGGGGTTAGATACAGAGTAAAGCCCCCTCTACACTGTCCCCCATCAAACACTCCCAGGACAGGTACAGCACGGGGTTAGATACAGAGTAAAGCTCCCTCGACACTGTCCCCCATCAAACACTCCCAGGACAGGTACAGCACGGGGTTAGATACAGAGTAAAGCTCCCTCTACACTATCCCCCATCAAACACTCCCAGGACAGGTACAGCACGGGGTTAGATACAGAGTAAAGCTCCCTCTACACTGTCCCCATCAAACACTCCCAGGACAGGTACAGCACGGGGTTAGATACAGAGTAAAGCCCCCTCTACACTATCCCCCATCAAACACTCCCAGGACAGGTACAGCACAGGGTTAGATACAGAGTAAAGCTCCCTCTACACTGTCCCCCATCAAACACTCCCAGGACAGGTACAGCACGGGGTTAGATACAGAGTAAAGCTCCCTCTACACTGTCCCCATCAAACACTCCCAGGACAGGTACAGCACGGGGTTAGATACAGAGTAAAGCTCCCTCTACACTGTCCCCCATCAAACACTCCCAGGACAGGTACAGCACGGGGTTAGATACAGAGTAAAGCTCCCTCTACACTGTCCCCCATCAAACACTCCCAGGACAGGTACAGCACGGGGTTAGATACAGAGTAAAGCTCCCTCTACACTGTCCCCCCATCAAACACTCCCAGGACAGGTACAGCACGGGGTTAGATACAGAGTAAAGCTCCCTCTACACTGTCCCCATCAAATACTCCCAGGACAGG
This sequence comes from Mustelus asterias, assembly GCF_964213995.1. Classification (NCBI taxonomy): domain Eukaryota; kingdom Metazoa; phylum Chordata; class Chondrichthyes; order Carcharhiniformes; family Triakidae; genus Mustelus; species Mustelus asterias. Next base: position 25,094 of record NW_027592847.1, read on the forward strand.
TACAGCACGGGGTTAGATACAGAGTAAAGCTCCCTCTGCACTGTCCCCATCAAACACTCCCAGGACAGGTACAGCACGGGGTTAGATACAGAGTAAAGCTCCCTCTACACTGTCCCCATCAAACACTCCCAGGACAGGTACAGCACGGGGTTAGATACAGAGTAAAGCTCCCTCTACACTGTCCCCCATCAAACACTCCCAGGACAGGTACAGCACGGGGTTAGATACAGAGTAAAGCTCCCTCTACACTGTCCCCATCAAACACTCCCAGGACAGGTACAGCACGGGGTTAGATACAGAGTAAAGCTCCCTCTACACTGTCCCCCATCAAACACTCCCAGGACAGGTACAGCACGGGGTTAGATACAGAGTAAAGCTCCCTCTACACTGTCCCCCATCAAACACTCCCAGGACAGGTACAGCACGGGGTTAGATACAGAGTAAAGCTCCCTCTACACTGTCCCCATCAAACACTCCCAGGACAGGTACAGCACGGGGTTAGATACAGAGTAAAGCTCCCTCTACACTGTCCCCCATCAAACACTCCCAGGACAGGTACAGCACGGGGTTAGATACAGAGTAAAGCTCCCTCTACACTGTCCCCCCATCAAACACTCCCAGGACAGGTACAGCACGGGGTTAGATACAGAGTAAAGCTCCCTCTACACTGTCCCCATCAAACACTCCCAGGACAGGTACAGCACGGGGTTAGATACAGAGTAAAGCTCCCTCTACACTGTCCCCCATCAAACACTCCCAGGACAGGTACAGCACGGGGTTAGATACAGAGTAAAGCTCCCTCTACACTGTCCCCATCAAACACTCCCAGGACAGGTACAGCACGGGGTTTGATACAGAGTAAAGCTCCCTCTACACTGTCCCCCATCAAACACTCCCAGGTCAGGTACAGCACGGGGTTAGATACAGAGTAAAGCTCCCTCTACACTGTCCCCCATCAAACACTCCCAGGTCAGGTACAGCACAGGGTTAGATACAGAGTAAAGCTCCCTCTACACTGTCCCCATCAAACACTCCCAGGACAGGTACAGCACGGGGTTAGATACAGAGAAAAGCTCCCTCTACACTGTCCCCCATCAAACACTCCCACGACAGGTACAGCACGGGGTTAGATACAGAGTAAAGCTCCCTTTACACTGTCCCCATCAAACACTCCCAGGACAGGTACAGCACGGGGTTAGATACAGAGTAAAGCTCCCTCTACACTGTCCCCATCAAACACTCCCAGGACAGGTACAGCACGGGGTTAGATACAGAGTAAAGCTCCCTCTACACTGTCCCCCATCAAACACTCCCAGGACAGGTACAGCACGGGGTTAGATACAGAGTAAAGCTCCCTCTACACTGTCCCCATCAAACACTCCCAGGACAGGTACAGCACGGGGTTAGATACAGAGTAAAGCTCCCTCGACACTGTCCCCATCAAACACTCCCAGGACAGGTACAGCACGGGGTTAGATACAGAGTAAAGCTCCCTCTACACTGTCCCCCCATCAAACACTCCCAGGACAGGTACAGCACGGGGTTAGATACAGAGTAAAGCTCCCTCTACACTGTCCCCATCAAACACTCCCAGGACAGGTACAGCACGGGGTTAGATACAGAGTAAAGCTCCCTCTACACTGTCCCCCATCAAACACTCCCAGGACAGGTACAGCACGGGGTTAGATACAGAGTAAAGCTCCCTCTACACTGTCCCCATCAAACACTCCCAGGACAGGTACAGCACGGGGTTAGATACAGAGTAAAGCTCCCTCTACACTGTCCCCCATCAAACACTCCCAGGTCAGGTACAGCACGGGGTTAGATACAGAGTAAAGCTCCCTCTACACTGTCCCCCATCAAACACTCCCAGGACAGGTACAGCACCGGGTTAGATACAGAGTAAAGCTCCCTCTACACTGTCCCCCATCAAACACTCCCAGGACAGGTACAGCACGGGGTTAGATACAGAGTAAAGCTCCCTCTACACTGTCCCCCATCAAACACTCCCAGGACAGGTACAGCACGGGGTTAGATACAGAGTAAAGCTCCCTCTACACTGTCCCCCATCAAACACTCCCAGGGCAGGTACAGCACGGGGTTAGATACAGAGTAAAGCTCCCTCTACACTGTCCCCCCATCAAACACTCCCAGGACAGGTACAGCACGGGGTTAGATACAGAGTAAAGCTCCCTCTACACTGTCCCCATCAAACACTCCCAGGACAGGTACAGCACGGGGTTAGATACAGAGTAAAGCTCCCTCTACACTGTCCCCCATCAAACACTCCCAGGACAGGTACAGCACGGGGTTAGATACAGAGTAAAGCTCCCTCTACACTGTCCCCCCATCAAACACTCCCAGGACAGGTACAGCACGGGGTAGATACAGAGTAAAGGTCCCTCTACACTGTCCCCCATCAAACACTCCCAGGACAGGTACAGCACGGGGTTAGATACAGAGTAAAGCTCCCTCTACACTGTCCCCATCAAACACTCCCAGGACAGGTACAGCACGGGGTTAGATACAGAGTAAGGCTCCCTCTACACTGTCCCCCATCAAACACTCCCAGGACAGGTACAGCACGGGGTTAGATACAGAGTAAAGCTCCCTCTACACTGTCCCCATCAAACACTCCCAGGACAGGTACAGCACGGGGTTAGATACAGAGTAAAGCTCCCTCTACACTGTCCCCCATCAAACACTCCCAGGTCAGGTACAGCACGGGGTTAGATACAGAGTAAAGCTCCCTCTACACTGTCCCCCATCAAACACTCCCAGGACAGGTACAGCACCGGGTTAGATACAGAGTAAAGCTCCCTCTACACTGTCCCCCATCAAACACTCCCAGGACAGGTACAGCACGGGGTTAGATACAGAGTAAAGCTCCCTCTACACTGTCCCCCATCAAACACTCCCAGGACAGGTACAGCACGGGGTTAGATACAGAGTAAAGCTCCCTCTACACTGTCCCCCATCAAACACTCCCAGGTCAGGTACAGCACGGGGTTAGATACAGAGTAAAGCTCCCTCTACACTGTCCCCCATCAAACACTCCCAGGTCAGGTACAGCACGGGGTTAGATACAGAGTAAAGCTCCCTCTACACTGTCCCCATCAAACACTCCCAGGACAGGTACAGCACGGGGTTAGATACAGAGTAAAGCTCCCTCTACACTGTCCCCCATCAAACACTCCCAGGACAGGTACAGCACGGGGTTAGATACAGAGTAAAGCTCCCTCTACACTGTCCCCCATCAAACACTCCCAGGACAGGTACAGCACGGGGTTAGATACAGAGTTAAGCTCCCTCTACACTGTCCCCATCAAACACTCCCAGGACAGGTACAGCACGGGGTTAGATACAGAGTAAAGCTCCCTCTACACTGTCCCCATCAAACACTCCCAGGACAGGTACAGCACGGGGTTAGATACAGAGTAAAGCTCCCTCTACACTGTCCCCATCAAACACTCCCAGGACAGGTACAGCACGGGGTTAGATACAGAGTAAAGCTCCCTCTACACTGTCCCCCATCAAACACTCCCAGGACAGGTACAGCACGGAGTTAGATACAGAGTAAAGCTCCCTCTACACTGTCCCCCATCAAACACTCCCAGGACAGGTACAGCACGGAGTTAGATACAGAGTAAAGCTCCCTCTCCACTGTCCCCATCAAACACTCCCAGGACAGGTACAGCACGGGGTTAGATACAGAGTAAAGCTGCCTCTACACTGTCCCCATCAAACATTCCCAGGACAGGTACAGCACGGGGTTAGATACAGAGTAAAGCCCCCTCTACACTGTCCCCCATCAAACACTCCCAGGACAGGTACAGCACGGGGTTAGATACAGAGTAAAGCTCCCTCGACACTGTCCCCCATCAAACACTCCCAGGACAGGTACAGCACGGGGTTAGATACAGAGTAAAGCTCCCTCTACACTATCCCCCATCAAACACTCCCAGGACAGGTACAGCACGGGGTTAGATACAGAGTAAAGCTCCCTCTACACTGTCCCCATCAAACACTCCCAGGACAGGTACAGCACGGGGTTAGATACAGAGTAAAGCCCCCTCTACACTATCCCCCATCAAACACTCCCAGGACAGGTACAGCACAGGGTTAGATACAGAGTAAAGCTCCCTCTACACTGTCCCCCATCAAACACTCCCAGGACAGGTACAGCACGGGGTTAGATACAGAGTAAAGCTCCCTCTACACTGTCCCCATCAAACACTCCCAGGACAGGTACAGCACGGGGTTAGATACAGAGTAAAGCTCCCTCTACACTGTCCCCCATCAAACACTCCAGGACAGGTACAGCACGGGGTTAGATACAGAGTAAAGCTCCCTCTACACTGTCCCCCATCAAACACTCCCAGGACAGGTACAGCACGGGGTTAGATACAGAGTAAAGCTCCCTCTACACTGTCCCCCCATCAAACACTCCCAGGACAGGTACAGCACGGGGTTAGATACAGAGTAAAGCTCCCTCTACACTGTCCCCATCAAATACTCCCAGGACAGGTTCAGCACGGGGTTAGATACAGAGTAAAGCTCCCTCTGCACTGTCCCCATCAAACACTCCCAGGACAGGTACAGCACGGGGTTAGATACAGAGTAAAGCTCCCTCTACACTGTCCCCATCAAACACTCCCAGGACAGGTACAGCACGGGGTTAGATACAGAGTAAAGCTCCCTCTACACTGTCCCCCATCAAACACTCCCAGGACAGGTACAGCACGGGGTTAGATACAGAGTAAAGCTCCCTCTACACTGTCCCCATCAAACACTCCCAGGACAGGTACAGCACGGGGTTAGATACAGAGTAAAGCTCCCTCTACACTGTCCCCATCAAACACTCCCAGGACAGGTACAGCACGGGGTTAGATACAGAGTAAAGCTCCCTCTACACTGTCCCCCATCAAACACTCCCAGGACAGGTACAGCACGGGGTTAGATACAGAGTAAAGCTCCCTCTACCACTGTCCCCCATCAAACACTCCCAGGACAGGTACAGCACGGGGTTAGATACAGAGTAAAGCTCCCTCTACACTGTCCCCCATCAAACACTCCCAGGTCAGGTACAGCACGGGGTTAGATACAGAGTAAAGCTCCCTCTACACTGTCCCCCATCAAACACTCCCAGGTCAGGTACAGCACAGGGTTAGATACAGAGTAAAGCTCCCTCTACACTGTCCCCATCAAACACTCCCAGGACAGGTACAGCACGGGGTTAGATACAGAGTAAAGCTCCCTCTACACTGTCCCCCATCAAACACTCCCACGACAGGTACAGCACGGGGTTAGATACAGAGTAAAGCTCCCTCTACACTGTCCCCATCAAACACTCCCAGGACAGGTACAGCACGGGGTTAGATACAGAGTAAAGCTTCCCTCTACACTGTCCCCATCAAACACTCCCAGGACAGGTACAGCACGGGGTTAGATACAGAGTAAAAGCTCCCTCTACACTGTCCCCCATCAAACACTCCCAGGACAGGTACAGCACGGGGTTAGATACAGAGTAAAGCTCCCTCTACACTGTCCCCATCAAACACTCCCAGGACAGGTACAGCACGGGGTTAGATACAGAGTAAAGCTCCCTCGACACTGTCCCCATCAAACACTCCCAGGACAGGTACAGCACGGGGTTAGATACAGAGTAAAGCTCCCTCTACACTGTCCCCCATCAAACACTCCCAGGACAGGTACAGCACGGGGTTAGATACAGAGTAAAGCTCCCTCTACACTGTCCCCCCATCAAACACTCCCAGGACAGGTACAGCACGGGGTTAGATACAGAGTAAAGCTCCCTCTACACTGTCCCCATCAAACACTCCCAGGACAGGTACAGCACGGGGTTAGATACAGAGTAAAGCTCCCTCTACACGTCCCCCATCAAACACTCCCAGGACAGGTACAGCACGGGGTTAGATACAGAGTAAAGCTCCCTCTACACTGTCCCCATCAAACACTCCCAGGACAGGTACAGCACGGGGTTAGATACAGAGTAAAGCTCCCTCTACACTGTCCCCCATCAAACACTCCCAGGTCAGGTACAGCACGGGGTTAGATACAGAGTAAAGCTCCCTCTACACTGTCCCCCATCAAACACTCCCAGGACAGGTACAGCACCGGGTTAGATACAGAGTAAAGCTCCCTCTACACTGTCCCCCATCAAACACTCCCAGGACAGGTACAGCACGGGGTTAGATACAGAGTAAAGCTCCCCTCTACACTGTCCCCCATCAAACACTCCCAGGACAGGTACAGCACGGGGTTAGATACAGAGTAAAGCTCCCTCTACACTGTCCCCCATCAAACACTCCCAGGGCAGGTACAGCACGGGGTTAGATACAGAGTAAGCTCCCTCTACACTGTCCCCCCATCAAACACTCCCAGGACAGGTACAGCACGGGGTTAGATACAGAGTAAAGCTCCCTCTACACTGTCCCCATCAAACACTCCCAGGACAGGTACAGCACGGGGTTAGATACAGAGTAAAGCTCCCTCTACACTGTCCCCCATCAAACACTCCCAGGACAGGTACAGCACGGGGTTAGATACAGAGTAAAGCTCCCTCTACACTGTCCCCCCATCAAACACTCCCAGGACAGGTACAGCACGGGGTAGATACAGAGTAAAGGTCCCTCTACACTGTCCCCCATCAAAACTCCAGGACAGGTACAGCACGGGGTTAGATACAGAGTAAAGCTCCCTCTACACTGTCCCCATCAAACACTCCCAGGACAGGTACAGCACGGGGTTAGATACAGAGTAAAGCTCCCTCTACACTGTCCCCATCAAATACTCCCAGGACAGATACAGCACGGGGTTAGATACAGAGTAAAGCTCCCCCTACACTGTCTCCCCATCAAACACTCCCAGGACAGGTACAGCACGGGGTTAGATACAGAGTAAAGCTCCCTCTACACTGTCCCCCATCAAACACTCCCAGGACAGGTACAGCACGGGGTTAGATACAGAGTAAAGCTCCCTCTACACTGTCCCCATCAAACACTCCCAGGACAGGTACAGCACGGGGTTAGATACAGAGTAAAGCTCCCTCTACACTGTCCCCATCAAACACTCCCAGGACAGGTACAGCACGGGGTTAGATACAGAGTAAAGCTCCCTCTACACTGTCCCCCATCAAACACTCCCAGGACAGGTACAGCACGGAGTTAGATACAGAGTAAAGCTCCCTCTACACTGTCCCCCCATCAAACACTCCCAGGACAGGTACAGCACGGAGTTAGATACAGAGTAAAGCTCCCTCTCCACTGTCCCCATCAAACACTCCCAGGACAGGTAAAGCACGGGGTTAGATACAGAGTAAAGCTCCCTCTACACTGTCCCCCATCAAACACTCCCAGGACAGGTACAGCACGGGGTTAGATACAGAGTAAAGCTCCCTCTACACTGTCCCCCATCAAAACACTCCCAGGACAGGTACAGCACGGGGTTCGATACAGAGTAAAGCTCCTCTACACTGTCCCCATCAAACACTCCCAGGACAGGTACAGCACGGGGTTAGATACAGAGTAAAGCTCCCTCTACACTGTCCCCCATCAAACACTCCCAGGAAAGGTACAGCACAGGGTTAGATACAGAGTAAAGCTCCCTCTACACTGTCCCCCATCAAACACTCCCAGGACAGGTACAGCACAGGGTTAGATACAGAGTAAAGCTCCCTCTACACTGTCCCCATCAAACACTCCCAGGACAGGTGCAGCACGGGGTTAGATACAGAGTAAAGCTCCCTCTACACTGTCCCCCATCAAACACTCCCACGACAGGTACAGCACGGGGTTAGATACAGAGTAAAGCTCCCTCTACACTGTCCCCATCAAACACCTCCCAGGACAGGTACAGCACGGGGTTAGATACAGAGTAAAGCTCCCTCTACACTGTCCCCATCAAACACTCCCAGGACAGGTACAGCACGGGGTTAGATACAGAGTAAAGCTCCCTCTACACTGTCCCCATCAAACACTCCCAGGACAGGTACAGCACGGGGTTAGATACAGAGTAAAGCTCCCTCTACACTGTCCCCATCAAACACTCCCAGGACAGGTACAGCACGGGGTTAGATACAGAGTAAAGCTCCCTCTACACTGTCCCCATCAAACACTCCAGGACAGGTACAGCACGGGGTTAGATACAGAGTAAAGCTTCCTCTACACTGTCCCCATCAAACACTCCCAGGACAGGTACGGCACGGGGTTAGATACAGAGTAAAGCTCCCTCTACACTGTCCCCCATCAAACACTCCCCAGGACAGGTACAGCACGGGGTTAGATACAGAGTAAAGCTCCCTCTACACTGTCCCCCCCATCAAACACTCCCAGGACAGGTACAGCACGGGGTTAGATACAGAGTAAAGCTCCCTCTACACTGTCCCCATCAAACACTCCCAGGACAGGTACAGCACGGGGTTAGATACAGAGTAAGGCTCCCTCTACACTGTCCCCCATCAAACACTCCCAGGACAGGTACAGCACGGGGTTAGATACAGAGTAAAGCTCCTCTACACTGTCCCCATCAAACACTCCCAGGACAGGTACAGCACGGGGTTAGATACAGAGTAAAGCTCCCTCTACACTGTCCCCCATCAAACACTCCCAGGTCAGGTACAGCACGGGGTTAGATACAGAGTAAAGCTCCCTCTACACTGTCCCCCCATCAAACACTCCCAGGACAGGTACAGCACCGGGTTAGATACAGAGTAAAGCTCCCTCTACACTGTCCCCCATCAAACACTCCCAGGACAGGTACAGCACGGGGTTAGATACAGAGTAAAGCTCCCTCTACACTGTCCCCCATCAAACACTCCCAGGACAGGTACAGCACGGGGTTAGATACAGAGTAAAGCTCCCTCTACACTGTCCCCCATCAAACACTCCCAGGTCAGGTACAGCACGGGGTTAGATACAGAGTAAAGCTCCCTCTACACTGTCCCCCATCAAACACTCCCAGGTCAGGTACAGCACGGGGTTAGATACAGAGTAAAGCTCCCTCTACACTGTCCCCATCAAACACTCCCAGGACAGGTACAGCACGGGGTTAGATACAGAGTAAAGCTCCCTCTACACTGTCCCCCATCAAACACTCCCAGGACAGGTACAGCACGGGGTTAGATACAGAGTAAAGCTCCCTCTACACTGTCCCCCATCAAACACTCCCAGGACAGGTACAGCACGGGGTTAGATACAGAGTTAAGCTCCCTCTACACTGTCCCCATCAAACACTCCCAGGACAGGTACAGCACGGGGTTAGATACAGAGTAAAGCTCCCTCTACACTGTCCCCATCAAACACTCCCAGGACAGGTACAGCACGGGGTTAGATACAGAGTAAAGCTCCCTCTACACTGTCCCCATCAAACACTCCCAGGACAGGTACAGCACGGGGTTAGATACAGAGTAAAGCTCCCTCTACACTGTCCCCCATCAAACACTCCCAGGACAGGTACAGCACGGAGTTAGATACAGAGTAAAGCTCCCTCTACACTGTCCCCCATCAAACACTCCCAGGACAGGTACAGCACGGAGTTAGATACAGAGTAAAGCTCCCTCTCCACTGTCCCCATCAAACACTCCCAGGACAGGTACAGCACGGGGTTAGATACAGAGTAAAGCTCCCTCTACACTGTCCCCCATCAAACACTCCCAGGACAGGTACAGCACGGGTTAGATACAGAGTAAAGCTCCCTCTACACTGTCCCCCATCAAACACTCCCAGGACAGGTACAGCACGGGGTTCGATACAGAGTAAAGCTCCCTCTACACTGTCCCCCATCAAACACCCCCAGGACAGGTACAGCACGGGGTTAGATACAGAGTAAAGCTCCCTCTATACTGCCCCCCATCAAACACTCCCAGGACAGGTACAGCACGGGGTTAGATACAGAGTAAAGCTCCCTCTACACTGTCCTCATCAAACACTCCCAGGACAGGTACAGCACGGGGTTAGATACAGAGTAAAGCTCCCTCTACACTGTCCCCATCAAACACTCCCAGGACAGGTACAGCACGGGGTTAGATACAGAGTAAAGCTCCCTCTACACTGTCCCCCATCAAACACCCCCAGGACAGGTACAGCACGGGGTTAGATACAGAGTAAAGCTCCCTCTACACTGTCCTCATCAAACACTCCCAGGACAGGTACAGCACGGGGTTAGATACAGAGTAAAGCTCCCTCTACACTGTCCCCATCAAACACTCCCAGGACAGGTACAGCACGGGGTTAGATACAGAGTAAAGCTCCCTCTACACTGTCCCCCATCAAACACTCCCAGGACAGGTACAGCACGGGGTTAGATACAGAGTAAAGCTCCCTCGACACTGTCCCCATCAAACACTCCCAGGACAGGTACAGCACGGGGTTAGATACAGAGTAAAGCTCCCTCTACACTGTCCTCATCAAACACTCCCAGGACAGGTACAGCACGGGGTTAGATACAGAGTAAAGCTCCCTCTACACTGTCCCCAATCAAACACTCCCAGGACAGGTACAGCTCGGGGTGAGATACAGAGTAAAGCTCCCTCTACACTGTCCCCATCAAACACTCCCAGGACAGGTACAGCACGGGGTTAGATACAGAGTAAAGCTCCCTCTACACTGTCCCCATCAAACACACCCAGGACAGGTACAGCACGGGGTTAGATACAGAGTAAAGCTCCCTCTACACTGTCCCCAATCAAACACTCCCAGGACAGGTACAGCTCGGGGTGAGATACAGAGTAAAGCTCCCTCTACACTGTCCCCATCAAACACTCCCAGGACAGGTACAGCACGGGGTTAGATACAGAGTAAAGCTCCCTCTACACTGTCCCCATCAAACACACCCAGGACAGGTACAGCACGGGGTTAGATACAGAGTAAAGCTCCCTCTACACTGTCCCCAATCAAACACTCCCAGGACAGGTACAGCTCGGGGTGAGATACAGAGTAAAGCTCCCTCTACACTGTCCCCCATCAAACACTCCCAGGACAGGTACAGCACGGGGTTAGATACAGTGTAAAGCTCCCTCTACACTGTCCCCATCAAACACTCCCAGGACAGGTACAGCACGGGGTTAGATACAGAGTAAAGCTCCCTCTACACTGTCCCCCATCAAACACTCCCAGGACAGGTACAGCACAGGGTTAGATACAGAGTAAAGCTCCCTCTACACTGTCCCCATCAAACACTCCCAGGACAGGTACAGCACGGGGTTAGATACAGAGTAAAGCTCCCTCTACACTGTCCTCATCAAACACTCCCAGGACAGGTACAGCATGGGGTTAGATACAGAGTAAAGCTCCCTCTACACTGTCCCCCATCAAACACCCCCAGGACAGGTACAGCACGGGGTTAGATACAGAGTAAAGCTCCCTCTACACTGTCCCCCATCAAACACTCCCAGGACAGGTACAGCACGGGGTTAGATACAGAGTAAAGCTCCCTCTACACTGTCCCCCATCAAACACCCCCAGGACAGGTACAGCACGGGGTTAGATACAGAGTAAAGCTCCCTCTATACTGCCCCCCATCAAACACTCCCAGGACAGGTACAGCACGGGGTTAGATACAGAGTAAAGCTCCCTCTACACTGTCCTCATCAAACACTCCCAGGACAGGTACAGCACGGGGTTAGATACAGAGTAAAGCTCCCTCTACACTGTCCCCATCAAACACTCCCAGGACAGGTACAGCACGGGGTTAGATACAGAGTAAAGCTCCCTCTACACTGTCCCCCATCAAACACCCCCAGGACAGGTACAGCATGGGGTTAGATACAGAGTAAAGCTCCCTCTACACTGTCCCCCCATCAAACACTCCCAGGACAGGTACAGCACGGGGTTAGATACAGAGTAAAGCTCCCTCTACACTGTCCCCATCAAACACACCCAGGACAGGTACAGCACGGGGTTAGATACAGAGTAAAGCTCCCTCTACACTGTCCCCAATCAAACACTCCCAGGACAGGTACAGCTCGGGGTGAGATACAGAGTAAAGCTCCCTCTACACTGTCCCCATCAAACACTCCCAGGACAGGTACAGCACGGGGTTAGATACAGAGTAAAGCTCCCTCTACACTGTCCCCATCAAACACACCCAGGACAGGTACAGCACGGGGTTAGATACAGAGTAAAGCTCCCTCTACACTGTCCCCAATCAAACACTCCCAGGACAGGTACAGCTCGGGGTGAGATACAGAGTAAAGCTCCCTCTACACTGTCCCCCCATCAAACACTCCCAGGACAGGTACAGCACGGGGTTAGATACAGAGTAAAGCTCCCTCTACACTGTCCCCATCAAACACACCCAGGACAGGTACAGCACGGGGTTAGATACAGAGTAAAGCTCCCTCTACACTGTCCCCAATCAAACACTCCCAGGACAGGTACAGCTCGGGGTGAGATACAGAGTAAAGCTCCCTCTACACTGTCCCCATCAAACACTCCCAGGACAGGTACAGCACGGGGTTAGATACAGAGTAAAGCTCCCTCGACACTGTCCCCATCAAACACTCCCAGGACAGGTACAGCACGGGGTTAGATACAGAGTAAAGCTCCCTCTACACTGTCCCCCATCAAACACCCCCAGGACAGGTACAGCATGGGGTTAGATACAGAGTAAAGCTCCCTCTACACTGTCCCCCATCAAACACTCCCAGGACAGGTACAGCACGGGGTTAGATACAGAGTAAAGCTCCCTCTACACTGTCCCCATCAAACACACCCAGGACAGGTACAGCACGGGGTTAGATACAGAGTAAAGCTCCCTCTACACTGTCCCCAATCAAACACTCCCAGGACAGGTACAGCTCGGGGTGAGATACAGAGTAAAGCTCCCTCTACACTGTCCCCATCAAACACTCCCAGGACAGGTACAGCACGGGGTTAGATACAGAGTAAAGCTCCCTCTACACTGTCCCCCATCAAACACTCCCAGGACAGGTACAGCACCGGGTTAGATACAGAGTAAAGCTCCCTCTACACTGTCCCCCATCAAACACTCCCAGGACAGGTACAGCACGGGGTTAGATACAGAGTAAAGCTCCCTCTACACTGTCCCCCATCAAACACTCCCAGGACAGGTACAGCACGGGGTTAGATACAGAGTAAAGCTCCCTCTACACTGTCCCCCATCAAACACTCCCAGGGCAGGTACAGCACGGGGTTAGATACAGAGTAAAGCTCCCTCTACACTGTCCCCCCATCAAACACTCCCAGGACAGGTACAGCACGGGGTTAGATACAGAGTAAAGCTCCCTCTACACTGTCCCCATCAAACACTCCCAGGACAGGTACAGCACGGGGTTAGATACAGAGTAAAGCTCCCCTCTACACTGTCCCCCATCAAACACATCCCAGGACAGGTACAGCACGGGGTTAGATACAGAGTAAAGCTCCCTCTACACTGTCCCCCATCAAACACTCCCAGGACAGGTACAGCACGGGGTAGATACAGAGTAAAGGTCCCTCTACACTGTCCCCCATCAAACACTCCCAGGACAGGTACAGCACGGGGTTAGATACAGAGTAAAGCTCCCTCTACACTGTCCCCATCAAACACTCCCAGGACAGGTACAGCACGGGGTTAGATACAGAGTAAAGCTCCCTCTACACTGTCCCCATCAAATACTCCCAGGACAGATACAGCACGGGGTTAGATACAGAGTAAAGCTCCCCCTACACTGTCTCCCCATCAAACACTCCCAGGACAGGTACAGCACGGGGTTAGATACAGAGTAAAGCTCCCTCTACACTGTCCCCCATCAAACACTCCCAGGACAGGTACAGCACGGGGTTAGATACAGAGTAAAGCTCCCTCTACACTGTCCCCATCAAACACTCCCAGGACAGGTACAGCACGGGGTTAGATACAGAGTAAAGCTCCCTCTACACTGTCCCCATCAAACACTCCCAGGACAGGTACAGCACGGGGTTAGATACAGAGTAAAGCTCCCTCTACACTGTCCCCCCATCAAACACTCCCAGGACAGGTACAGCACGGAGTTAGATACAGAGTAAAGCTCCCTCTACACTGTCCCCCATCAAACACTCCCAGGACAGGTACAGCACGGAGTTAGATACAGAGTAAAGCTCCCTCTCCACTGTCCCCATCAAACACTCCCAGGGACAGGTAAAGCACGGGGTTAGATACAGAGTAAAGCTCCCTCTACACTGTCCCCCATCAAACACTCCCAGGACAGGTACAGCACGGGGTTAGATACAGAGTAAAGCTCCCTCTACACTGTCCCCCATCAAACACTCCCAGGACAGGTACAGCACGGGGTTCGATACAGAGTAAAGCTCCCTCTACACTGTCCCCATCAAACACTCCCAGGACAGGTACAGCACGGGGTTAGATACAGAGTAAAGCTCCCTCTACACTGTCCCCCATCAAACACTCCCAGGAAAGGTACAGCACAGGGTTAGATACAGAGTAAAGCTCCCTCTACACTGTCCCCCATCAAACACTCCCAGGACAGGTACAGCACAGGGTTAGATACAGAGTAAAGCTCCCTCTACACTGTCCCCATCAAACACTCCCAGGACAGGTGCAGCACGGGGTTAGATACAGAGTAAAGCTCCCTCTACACTGTCCCCATCAAACACTCCCACGACAGGTACAGCACGGGGTTAGATACAGAGTAAAGCTCCCTCTACACTGTCCCCATCAAACACTCCCAGGACAGGTACAGCACGGGGTTAGATACAGAGTAAAGCTCCCTCTACACTGTCCCCATCAAACACTCCCAGGACAGGTACAGCACGGGGTTAGATACAGAGTAAAGCTCCCTCTACACTGTCCCCCATCAAACACTCCCAGGACAGGTACAGCACGGGGTTAGATACAGAGTAAAGCTCCCTCTACACTGTCCCCATCAAACACTCCAGGACAGGTACAGCACGGGGTTAGATACAGAGTAAAGCTCCCTCTACACTGTCCCCATCAAACACTCCCAGGACAGGTACAGCACGGGGTTAGATACAGAGTAAAGCTTCCTCTACACTGTCCCCATCAAACACTCCCAGGACAGGTACGGCACGGGGTTAGATACAGAGTAAAGCTCCCTCTACACTGTCCCCATCAAACACTCCCAGGACAGGTACAGCACGGGGTTAGATACAGAGTAAAGCTCCCTCTACACTGTCCCCCCATCAAACACTCCCAGGACAGGTACAGCACGGGGTTAGATACAGAGTAAAGCTCCCTCTACACTGTCCCCATCAAACACTCCCAGGACAGGTACAGCACGGGGTTAGATACAGAGTAAGGCTCCCTCTACACTGTCCCCCATCAAACACTCCCAGGACAGGTACAGCACGGGGTTAGATACAGAGTAAAGCTCCCTCTACACTGTCCCCATCAAACACTCCCAGGACAGGTACAGCACGGGGTTAGATACAGAGTAAAGCCTCCCTCTACACTGTCCCCCATCAAACACTCCCAGGTCAGGTACAGCACGGGGTTAGATACAGAGTAAAGCTCCCTCTACACTGTCCCCCATCAAACACTCCCAGGACAGGTACAGCACCGGGTTAGATACAGAGTAAAGCTCCCTCTACACTGTCCCCCATCAAACACTCCCAGGACAGGTACAGCACGGGGTTAGATACAGAGTAAAGCTCCCTCTACACTGTCCCCCATCAAACACTCCCAGGACAGGTACAGCACGGGGTTAGATACAGAGTAAAGCTCCCTCTACACTGTCCCCCATCAAACACTCCCAGGTCAGGTACAGCACGGGGTTAGATACAGAGTAAAGCTCCCTCTACACTGTCCCCCATCAAACACTCCCAGGTCAGGTACAGCACGGGGTTAGATACAGAGTAAAGCTCCCTCTACACTGTCCCCATCAAACACTCCCAGGACAGGTACAGCACGGGGTTAGATACAGAGTAAAGCTCCCTCTACACTGTCCCCCATCAAACACTCCCAGGACAGGTACAGCACGGGGTTAGATACAGAGTAAAGCTCCCTCTACACTGTCCCCATCAAACACTCCCAGGACAGGTACAGCACGGGGTTAGATACAGAGTTAAGCTCCCTCTACACTGTCCCCATCAAACACTCCCAGGACAGGTACAGCACGGGGTTAGATACAGAGTAAAGCTCCCCTCTACACTGTCCCCATCAAACACTCCCAGGACAGGTACAGCACGGGGGTTAGATACAGAGTAAAGCTCCCTCTACACTGTCCCCATCAAACACTCCCAGGACAGGTACAGCACGGGGTTAGATACAGAGTAAAGCTCCCTCTACACTGTCCCCCATCAAACACTCCCAGGACAGGTACAGCACGGAGTTAGATACAGAGTAAAGCTCCCTCTACACTGTCCCCCATCAAACACTCCCAGGACAGGTACAGCACGGAGTTAGATACAGAGTAAAGCTCCCTCTCCACTGTCCCCCATCAAACACTCCCAGGACAGGTACAGCACGGGGTTAGATACAGAGTAAAGCTCCCTCTACACTGTCCCCCATCAAACACTCCCAGGACAGGTACAGCACGGGGTTAGATACAGAGTAAAGCTCCCTCTACACTGTCCCCCATCAAACACTCCCAGGACAGGTACAGCACGGGGTTCGATACAGAGTAAAGCTCCCTCTACACTGTCCCCCATCAAACACCCCCAGGACAGGTACAGCACGGGGTTAGATACAGAGTAAAGCTCCCTCTATACTGCCCCCCATCAAACACTCCCAGGACAGGTACAGCACGGGGTTAGATACAGAGTAAAGCTCCCTCTACACTGTCCTCATCAAACACTCCCAGGACAGGTACAGCACGGGGTTAGATACAGAGTAAAGCTCCCTCTACACTGTCCCCATCAAACACTCCCAGGACAGGTACAGCACGGGGTTAGATACAGAGTAAAGCTCCCTCTACACTGTCCCCCATCAAACACCCCCAGGACAGGTACAGCACGGGGTTAGATACAGAGTAAAGCTCCCTCTACACTGTCCTCATCAAACACTCCCAGGACAGGTACAGCACGGGGTTAGATACAGAGTAAAGCTCCCTCTACACTGTCCCCATCAAACACTCCCAGGACAGGTACAGCACGGGGTTAGATACAGAGTAAAGCTCCCTCTACACTGTCCCCCATCAAACACTCCCAGGACAGGTACAGCACGGGGTTAGATACAGAGTAAAGCTCCCTCGACACTGTCCCCATCAAACACTCCCAGGACAGGTACAGCACGGGGTTAGATACAGAGTAAAGCTCCCCTCTACACTGTCCTCATCAAACACTCCCAGGACAGGTACAGCACGGGGTTAGATACAGAGTAAAGCTCCCTCTACACTGTCCCCAATCAAACACTCCCAGGACAGGTACAGCTCGGGGTGAGATACAGAGTAAAGCTCCCTCTACACTGTCCCCATCAAACACTCCCAGGACAGGTACAGCACGGGGTTAGATACAGAGTAAAGCTCCCTCTACACTGTCCCCATCAAACACACCCAGGACAGGTACAGCACGGGGTTAGATACAGAGTAAAGCTCCCTCTACACTGTCCCCAATCAAACACTCCCAGGACAGGTACAGCTCGGGGTGAGATACAGAGTAAAGCTCCCTCTACACTGTCCCCATCAAACACTCCCAGGACAGGTACAGCACGGGGTTAGATACAGAGTAAAGCTCCCTCTACACTGTCCCCATCAAACACACCCAGGACAGGTACAGCACGGGGTTAGATACAGAGTAAAGCTCCCTCTACACTGTCCCCATCAAACACTCCCAGGACAGGTACAGCTCGGGGTGAGATACAGAGTAAAGCTCCCTCTACACTGTCCCCCATCAAACACTCCCAGGACAGGTACAGCACGGGGTTAGATACAGTGTAAAGCTCCCTCTACACTGTCCCCATCAAACACTCCCAGGACAGGTACAGCACGGGGTTAGATACAGAGTAAAGCTCCCTCTACACTGTCCCCCCATCAAACACTCCCAGGACAGGTACAGCACAGGGTTAGATACAGAGTAAAGCTCCCTCTACACTGTCCCCATCAAACACTCCCAGGACAGGTACAGCACGGGGTTAGATACAGAGTAAAGCTCCCTCTACACTGTCCTCATCAAACACTCCCAGGACAGGTACAGCATGGGGTTAGATACAGAGTAAAGCTCCCTCTACACTGTCCCCCATCAAACACCCCCAGGACAGGTACAGCACGGGGTTAGATACAGAGTAAAGCTCCCTCTACACTGTCCCCCCATCAAACACTCCCAGGACAGGTACAGCACGGGGTTAGATACAGAGTAAAGCTCCCTCTACACTGTCCCCCATCAAACACCCCCAGGACAGGTACAGCACGGGGTTAGATACAGGAGTAAAGCTCCCTCTATACTGCCCCCCATCAAACACTCCCAGGACAGGTACAGCACGGGGTTAGATACAGAGTAAAGCTCCCTCTACACTGTCCTCATCAAACACTCCCAGGACAGGTACAGCACGGGGTTAGATACAGAGTAAAGCTCCCTCTACACTGTCCCCATCAAACACTCCCAGGACAGGTACAGCACGGGGTTAGATACAGAGTAAAGCTCCCTCTACACTGTCCCCCATCAAACACCCCCAGGACAGGTACAGCATGGGGTTAGATACAGAGTAAAGCTCCCTCTACACTGTCCCCATCAAACACTCCCAGGACAGGTACAGCACGGGGTTAGATACAGAGTAAAGCTCCCTCTACACTGTCCCCATCAAACACACCCAGGACAGGTACAGCACGGGTTAGATACAGAGTAAAGCTCCCTCTACACTGTCCCCAATCAAACACTCCCAGGACAGGTACAGCTCGGGGTGAGATACAGAGTAAAGCTCCCTCTACACTGTCCCCATCAAACACTCCCAGGACAGGTACAGCACGGGGTTAGATACAGAGTAAAGCTCCCTCTACACTGTCCCCATCAAACACACCCAGGACAGGTACAGCACGGGGTTAGATACAGAGTAAAGCTCCCTCTACACTGTCCCCAATCAAACACTCCCAGGACAGGTACAGCTCGGGGTGAGATACAGAGTAAAGCTCCCTCTACACTGTCCCCCATCAAACACTCCCAGGACAGGTACAGCACGGGGTTAGATACAGAGTAAAGCCCCTCTACCACTGGTCCCCATCAAACACACCCAGGACAGGTACAGCACGGGTTAGATACCAGAGTAAA
>NW_027592848.1:0-44270 GCF_964213995.1 Mustelus asterias
TAACGTCGGTGCTGGGGAAGTTGCAAGAGTCAAATTTCAAGGATTTGATAACTCGGTATTTGGAAGGCAGTGCCATAATCAGACAAAGGCAGCATGGATTTACTAAAGGGAAATCATGATTGGAATATCTTGGAATTGTTTGAGGGTGGAACTAGTAGAGTTGACCGAGGGGAACCAGTGGATGTGGTTTATTTAGTCTCCCAGAAGGGTTACTGAATGCATCATCTCCAAATTTGCAGATGGTACAAAGCTGGGTGGGAGGGTGAACTGTGAGGAGGATGCAGAGAATATTCAGCGTGATTTGGACAGGCTGAGGGTGTGGTCATACGCATGCAGTTTAATGTGGATCACTGTGAGGATATCGACTCTGGTAGGAATATTAGGAAGACAAGTTATTATTGAATGGGTGTAAATTGAGGGAGGTGGATTCTCATCAAAACTTTGGTCTCCTCGTGCATCATTCACTGCACGGAACCAGGCAGGTACAGCAGGCAGGAATGGAGCTAAATGGTCTGTAAGCTTTCATCGCGAGATGATTCCTATTGAGGGATAGGGATGAGTTGCTGCAATTTATATAGGATTGGAGAGGCCACACCTGGAGATTTTTGGACAGTTTTGGTGTCCTTATCTGAGGAAGGATGTCCTTGCTATAGAGGAAGTACAGCGACGGTTTACCAGGCTGATTCCTGGGATGGCAGGTCTGTCATATGAGGAGAGATTAGATTGGTTAGGATTACATTCAATAGAAATTTATAGAGTGAGAGGGGACCTCATAGAAACGTATTAAATTCTAACAGAATGAGGCAGGGTCGATTCAGAAAGAATGTTACCAATGGTGGGGGAGTCGAGAACTAGGGGTCATAGTTTTAGGATTAGGGACAAACCTTTTGGAGCTGAGGTGGGGAGAAATTTATTCAGTCAGAGGGTGGTGAATGTGTGGGATTCACTACCACCGAATGTTGTTAAGAGAAATGCTTTCAGAATAGTGAGAGGGGATCTCAGAGAAACTTATAAAATTCAAACAGGATTCGAACGGGTCGATTCAGAAAGAAAGTTACCAATGGTGGGGGAGTCCACAACACGCTGTCTTCGTTTGATGATAAGGGAAAACCTTTTTAGAACTGAGGGGAGGTGAAATTTCTTCAGTCAGAGGGTGGTGAATGTGTGGAATTCACAGGCATTCTGTGACTTCAAAAATAAATTAGATATAGCTCTCGGGGCGAAAGGGATAAAAGGATTTGGGGTCAGGGTGAATCAAGTTATTAAATTTGATGATCAGCCACAATAATAATGAATGGCGGCGCAGGCTCCTACTCACGCTTCTAGTTTATATGTTTCAATGACTGGTTTATATGTTTCAATGACTAGTTTATATGTTTCAATCTACCGTGAGGGACTTTGTCAAACGCTTTACTAAAGTCCATATAGACAAAATCCACGGCCCTTCCCTCGTCAACCATTCAAGTAACTTCTTCAGAAAACTCCACCAGGTCAGTGAGGCATGACCTCCCTCTCACAAAACCATGCTGACTATCGTTAATGAGTTTATTCCTTTCTAAATGCGCATACATCCTATCTCTAAGAATCCTCTCCAACAACTTCCCGACCACGGACGTCAAGCTCGCCGGCCTATAATTTCCCGGGTAATCCTTCCTACCCTCCTTAAATAACGGGACCACATTAGCTATCCTCCAATCCTCTGGGACCTCACCTGTGTCCAATGACGAGACAAAGATTTGCGTCAGAGGCCCAGCGATTTCATCTCTCGTTTCCCTGAGCAGCCTTGGATAGATTCCATCAGGCCCTGGGGATTTGTCAGTCTTTATATTCCCTAAAAAACCTCACACTTCCTCCCTTGTAATGGAGATTTTCGCTGACGGGTCAACACTCCCCTCCGAGACACTCCCAGTCAACACATCCCTCTCCTTTGTGAATACCGACGCAAAGTATTCATTGAGGATCTCCCCTACTTCTTTGGGCTCGAAGCATAATTCCCCACTTTTGTCACTGAGAGGTCCGATTTTTTCCCTGACAACCCTTTTGTTCCCAACGTATGAATAAAATTCTCCTTGAGATTCTCCTTAATCCTGTCTGCCAAGGACATTTCGTGACCCCTTTTTGCCCTTCTAATTCCTCGTTTGAGTTCTTTCCTACTTTCTTTGTATTCCTCCAGAGCTCCCTCAGTGTTTAGCTGCCTGGGGACATTGGTCATTGGGGACTCCATTGTTAAAGGGACGGATAGGAGATTCTGCGGGAATGAGAGAGACTCGCGGTTGGTGTGTTGCCTCCCAGAAGCCAGAGTCCATGATGTCTCGGATCGTGTTTTCTAAATCCTTAAGAGGGAGAGGGACCAGCCCCAAGTTGTTGTTCACATAGGCACTCAAGACATCGGTAGGAAAAGGGATGGGGATGTAAGGCAGAAGTTCAGGGAGTTAGGATGGAAGCTTCTGGCTAGAACAAACAGACTTGTTATCTCTGGTTTGTTACCCGTGCCACGTGAGAGTGAGGAGAGGAATAGGGAGAGAGAGCAGTTGAACACGTGGCTACAGGGATGGTGCAGGAGGGAGGGTTTCAGATAAATGGACCATTGGGGCTCTTTCTGGGGTAGGTGGGACCTCTACAAAAATGATGCTCTGCACCAATACCTTCGGGGGGAAAATTTGCTAATGCTCTTCGGACGGGGTTAAACTAATTCAGCAGGGGGGTGGGTACCTGAACTGTAGCTCTGGTGTACAGGAGGTTGAGAGTAGTGAGGTCATGGATGAGGTGTCAGGGTCGCAGGAGTGCACTGGCAGGCAGGAAGGTGGTTTGAGCGCCAGGAGCATCCGGAAGAAGGTGGGTGAGCTTGCAGCATGGGTTGGTACCTGGGATTTCGATGTTGTGGCCATCTCGGAGACATGGATAGAGGAGGGACAAGAATGGTTGTTGCAGGTTCCAGGGTTTAGATGTTTCAGTAAGTGCAGGGAAGGTGGTAAAAGAGGGGGATTTGTGGCGTTGTTTGTCAAGGTCAGTATTACGGTGGCAGAAAGGACATTTGATGAAGACTCGTCTACTGAGGTAGTTTGGGCTGAGGTTAGAAACAGGAAAGGAGAGGTCATCCTGTTGGGAGTATTTTATAGACCTCCGAAAAGTTCCAGAGATATAAAGGAAAGGATTGCAGAGATGATTCTGGATAGGAGTGAAAGTAACAGGGTAGTTGTTATGGGGGACTTTAACTTTACAAATATTGACTGGAAAAGCTAAAGTTCGAGTGCTTTCGAGGGTTCAGTTTTTGTCCAATGTGTACAGGAGGGTTTCCTGACACAGTATGTAGATGGGCCAACAAGAGGCGAGGCCACAGTGGATTTGGTACTGGGTAATGAACCAGACCAGGTGTCAGATTTGGAGGTAGGTGAGCACTTTGGTGACAGTGACCACAATTCGATTACGTTTACCTTAGCAATGGAAAGGAATAGGTATATACCGAAGGGCAAGAGTTATAGCTGGGGGAAAGGGAATTATGATTCGATTAGGCGAGATTTAGCTGGCATAGTTTGGGGAAGGAAACTGCAGGGGATGGGCACAATTGTAATGTGGAGCTTGTTTAAGGAACAGCTACTACGTGTCCTTGATAAATATGTACCTGTCAGGCAGGGAGGAAGCAGACGTGTGAGGGAACTGTGGTTTACTAAAGAGGTTGAATCTCTTGTGAAGAGGAAGAAGGAGACTGATGTTAAGTTGAAACATGAAGGCTCCGTTAGGGTGCTTGAGAGTTACAAGTTAGCCAGGAAGGACCTAAAGAAAGAGTTAAGAAGAAGCAGGAGGGGACATGAGTCGTCTTTGGCAGGTCGGATCGAGGAAAACCCTCAAGCTTTCCATAGGTATATCAGGAGTAAAATAATGACTAGGGTAAGATTAGGGCCAGTCAAGGACAGGAGTGGGAAGTTGTGCGTGGAGTCTGAAGAGATAGGAGAGGCACTAAATGAATATTTTTCATCGGTATTCACACAGGAGAGGGACAGTGTTGTCGAGGGGAGCACTGAGATGCAGGCTGTTGGACTGGATGGGATTGATGTTCATACGGAGGAGGTGTTAACAATTCTGGAAAGGGGAAAAATAGATAAGTCCCCAGGGCCGGTGGGATTTATCCTAGGATTCTCTGGGAGGCGAGAGAGGAGATTGCAGAGCCTTTGGCTTTGATCTTTGGGTCGTCATTGTCTACAGGAACAGTGCCAGAAGACTGGAGGATAGCAAATGTTGTCCCCTTGTTCAAGAAGGGGAGTAGGGACAACCCTGGTAATTATAGACTGGTGAGCCTTACTTCTGCTGTGGGCAACGTTTTGGAAAGGTTCATAAGAGATAGGATTGAGAATCATCGAGAAAGGAATAATTTGATTAGGGATAGTCAGCACGGTTTTGTGAAGGATAGATCGTGCCTCACAAACCTTATTGAGCTCTTTGAGAAGGTGACCAAAGAGGTGGATGAGGGTAAAGTGGTTGATGGTGTATATGGATTTCAGCAAAGTGTTTGATAAGGTTCCCCATGGTAAGGTATTGCAGAAAATACGGAGGCATGGGATTGAGGGTGATTTAGTGGTTTGGATCAGGAATTGGCTAGCTGTAAGAAAACAGAGGGTGGTGGTTGATGGGAAATGTTCATCCTGGAGTTCAGTTACTGGTGGTGTACCGCAAGGATCTGTTTTGGGGCCACTGCTGTTTGTCATTTTTACAAATGACCTGGATGAGGGCGTAGAAGGATGGTTTAGTAAATTTGCGGATGTCACTAAAGCCGGTGGAGTTGAAGACAGTGCGGAGGGAAGTGGCAGGTTACAGAGGGACATAGATAAGCTGCAGAGATGGGCTGAGAGGTGGGAAATGGAGTTTAATGCGGAAAAGTGTGAGGTGATTCACTTTGGAAGGAGAAGCAAGAGTACAGAGTCCTGGGCTAATGGTAAGATACTTGGTAGTGTGGACTTAGCAACACTAAGCAGTAACTTTCCAGGAATGAATATCTAAAGTTCTTTGTAATTAATAAAAGCACTGTTCTAAGGTTTAATGGGGATTGACTTTATTTTACTTGGGATCTGGGTGTCCATGTGCATAGATCCCTGAAAGTTGGCACCCAGGTTGATAGGGTTGTTAAGAAGGCGTACGGTGTATTCGCTTTTATTGGAAGAGGGATTGAGTTTCGGAGCCAGGAGGTCATGTTGCAGCTGTACAAAACTGTGGTGACGCCGCATTTGGAGTATTGCGTACAGTTCTGGTCACCGCATTATAGGAAAGATGTGGAAGCGTTGGAAAGGGTGCAGAGGAGATTTACCAGGATGTTGCCTGGTATGATGGGAAGTTCGTATGAGGAAAGGCTGAGGGACTTGAGGTTGTTTTCGTTAGAGAGAAGAAGGTTAAGAGGTGAGTTAATAGAGGCATACAAGATGATCAGATGATTAGATAGGGTGGATAGTGAGAGCCTTTTTCCTCAGATGGTGTTGGCTAGCACGAGGGGACATAGCTTTAAATTGAGGGGTGAGAGATATAGAACAGATGTTAGAGGTAGGTTCTTTACTCAGAGAGTAGTAAGGGCGTGGAATGCCCTGCCTGCAGCAGTAGTGGACTCGTCAACATTAAGAGCATTCAAATGGTTATTGGATAAACATATGGATGATATTGGAATAGTGTAGGTTAGGGGGGCTTTAGATTGGTTTCACTGGTCGGCGCAACATCGAGGGCCGAAGGGCCTGTACTGCGCTGTAATGTTCAATGTTCTCGCACCTCAACATGCCCCTTTCCCTCTCCCCCCCCACACCTCCCTTTCCCTCTCACCCACACCCCCCTTTCCCTCTCCCCCCCACACCCCCCATTCCCTCTCCCCCCACACCCCCCTTTCCCTCTCCCCCAAACACTTCCCTTTCCCTCTCCCCCACACCCCCCTTTCCCTCTCCCCCCACATCCCCCTTTCCCTCTCCCCCCACACCCTCCTTCCCTCTCCCCCCCACACCCCCCTTTCCCTCTCCCCCCACACACCCCCTTTCCCTCTCACCCCACACCCCCCTTTCCCTCTCCCCCCACACCCCCCTTTCCCTCTCCCCCCACAACCCCCTTTCCCTCTCCCCCCACACCCCCCTTTCCCTCTCCCCCTCCCCACATCCCCCTTTCCCTCTCTCCCCCACACCCCCCTTTCCCTCTCCCCCCGACACCCCCTTTCCCTTTCACCCCCACACCCCCCTTTCCCTCTCCCCCCACACCCCCCTTTCCCTCTCCCCCCCACACCCCTCTTTCCCTCTCCCCCCACACCCCCCTTTCCCTCTCCCCCCCACACCCCCCTTTCCCTCTCCCCCCCACACCCCCCTTTCCCTTTCACCCCCCTTTCCCTCTCATGTCAACATCCTTCTTTCCCTTCGCCTAACGACTCCACCTTGACACCCCCCTGTCACAGTGCAACCCCTACACACCTCCCGCTCGAGGAAATGATGCAGTGTGAAGGGACATGGGGACAATGGACACATTTGTAAAGGAGTGGATCGCTAGTATCTGAAATGTAGAGTCTGATCATCAGCCGGAAGCAGATTCAATCCAGAATTTCAAGGGGAAATGGGAAGCTGAAGGGTAAATATGTTCAGGGTTACGAGGTGAGAGACACATCAAATGAGCCATGATCTTATGGACTGGATGACGAGTCTCGAGGGGCTGAATTATCTCCTGCAGGGACGTACGCTTGTCCGCCCCCTCCCCCCCTTCGCCCACCCTCACGACTGTCCTTCCAAGTGAATGTTTGATGGATGAGTGCAGGGGCAGAGTCCTGTGTCTAATTGGTGCTGTATCTGACCTGAGAGAGATGTATAAACACAATGTAGAGTGAGGTGCATTCTGTATGCAATCGCTCATTCCACACAACCCCTCACTCCCAGCCCCCAAACCTCAACACCAATCTTCTTATCACTATCCACACAATTACATCACTAAATTCATTTTATTATCAATATATATCCAGGGAGATGCCTGACCTCAGTCCCAAAGTCATTACCCACCTGGTGCATCACCGACTTCATTCTTATTATCCACAGACAAACCAATGCACCACTCACCTCACTCTCGCTGCTTAGTCCTTGTAACCTCCACATGACAACATCGATTAAGGACAACACAGCAAAAGTGTTACACAAACGGTCTCAAACACTGACTGACACACATCTACTATCTTTATTTTAAATCCCGTCGGGTACTTGTCATCATATGACACAGGTTGAAGGTGTGTGGGGGAAAGTTTAGAGAAGATGTGCGATGCAGGTTTTTTACACAGAGGGTGGTGAATGTCTGGAACGCGCTGCCCGGGGAGGTGGTGGGAGCAGGTACAATAGCGGCATTTAAGGGGCAACTAGACAAATACATGGATAGGATGGGAATGGAAGGATACGGACTCTGTATTGAACCGGTTGAAATAGCAGAGGTACTCAATCAATACTTTGCTTCAGTATTCACAGTGGAAAAGGATCTTGGTCGTTGCAGTGCAGACTTGCAGTGGACTGAGAAGATTGAGCATGTGGGCATTAGGAAAGAGGATGTGTCGGAGCTGTTGAGAAGCACCAAGTTAGATAAATCACCGGGACCGGATGGGAGGTACCCCAGGTTACTCTGGGAGGCGAGGGAAGAGATTGCTGATCCTCTGGCAATTCTCTTTGCGTCGTCAATGGAGACAGGAGAGGTTCCGGAGGATTGGAGGATGGCGGATGTGGTTCCGTTATTCAAGAAAGGGAAAAGAGATAGCCCAGGAAATTATAGACCGGTGAGTCAAACCTCAGTGGTAGGTAAGTTGATGGAGAAGATCCTGAGAGGCAGGATTTATGAACATTTGGAAAGGAATAGTATGATCAGAAGTAGCCAGCACGGCTTTGTCCGAGGCAAATCATGCCTTATGAGTCTGATTGAGTTTTTTGAAGATGTGACGAGACTCTTAGATGGTGAAGAGCGGTAGATGTGGTTTATGTGGATTTCAGTAAGGCGTTTGATAAGGTGCCCCATGCAAGGGTTATGGAGAAAGTGAAGGGGCATGGGATAGAAGGGGATGTTGCTTTGTGGATTCAGAACTGGCTTGCCCACAGAAGGCAAAGAGTGGTTGGAGATGGGTCTTTTTCAGAGTGGAGGTCGCTCATCAGTGGGGTGCCCCAGGGATCTGTTCTGGGACCCTTGCTCTTTGTGATTTTTATAAATGACCTGGATGAGGAAGTGGAAGGATGGGTTGGCAAGTTTGCTGATGACACAAAATTTGGAGGTGTTGTGGATAGTGTAGAGGGATGTCAGCAGTTGCAACGAGACTTAGATAAGATGCAAGAGTGGGTGGAGAAGTGGCAGATGGACTTCAACCCAGATAAGTGTATGATTGTTCATTTTGGCAGGTCGAATAGGATGGAAGAATATAAAATTGAGGGTAAGACGCTTGGCAGAGTGGAAGAACAGAGGGATCTTGGGGTCCGGGTTCATAGGATGCTCAAAGCAGCTTCGCAGGTCGAGGCTGTGGTTAAGAAGGCGTATGGAATACTGGCCTTCATCAATAGAGGAATTGAGTTCAGAAATCGGGAGATAATGCTGCAGCTGTATAGGATCCTGGTCAGACCCCACCTGGAGTACTGTGCCCAGTTCTGGTCACCTCATTACAGAAAGGATGTGGAAGCCATAGAACGGGTGCAGAGGAGATTTACGAGGATGTTGCTGGGATTAAGTGGTCTGCCTTTTGAGGATAGCTTGAGAGAGCTAGGTCTATTCTCCTTGGAGAGGCGAAGGATGAGAGGTGACCAGATAGAAGTGTATAAGATGTTGAGAGTTATTGACAGAGTGGATTCTCAGAGGCTTTTACTCAGGGCTGAAATGGTTGTCACGAGAGGCCACAGGTTTAGGGTGCTGTGCATTAGGTACAGAGGAGATGTTAGGGGTAAGTTTTTCACTCAGAGGGTGGTGTGTGTGTGGAATCGACTGCCGTCAGTGGTGGTGGAAGCGGATTCGATTGATTCTTTTAAGAGACTTTTGGATAGGTTCATGGAGGTTAGTAAGATAGAGGGTTATCGATGAGCCTCGAAGGTAAGGAAATTGTTCGGCGCAACTTGTGGGCCGAAGGGCCTGTTATTGCTGTCGCTTTTCTATGTTCTATGTTCTAAGGAAACGTAAGAGTGCAGAATGTAGTGTTACAGTCATAGCTAGGGTGCCTAGAAAGATCAACTTGATGCAAGTTAAGTCCATTCAAAGGTCTGATGGCAGCTGGGAAGAAGCTGTTCTTGTGTCGGTTGGTACGTGAGATCAGACTTTTGTATATTTTTCCTGATGAAGAAGGTGGAAGAGAGAATGTCCGGGGTCCGTGGGGCCCTGAATTCTGGTGGCTGCTTTGCCGAGGTAGCGGGAAGTGTAGACAGTTTCAATGGATGGGTGGCTGGTTTGAGTGATGGATTGGGCTACATTCATGACCTTTTGTAGTTTCTAAAAACATGAAGCTCTCGACCCTTTCTACTTCGATGGATGGATGTCAGAGCAAGCAGAACGTCACCATTAAGGCACGCTGCTTGGTTTTTCTTTGGTACTGGGATGATGGTCGTCTTCTTGAAGCAGATAGGGAACTCAGATTGTTGTAAAGAAAGCTGAAGATGATTGTAAATACCCCCGCCAGCTGATCCGCGCAGTGTGTGAGTGTTCGTCCGTGTACCTCATCCGGGCCAGTCGCTGTCCATGGGTTGACTTTCGAGTCGGCTGTTCTGACATCTGCAATTGTGAGCTCAGATACAGCTGCATCCGAGGCTTCTGGGGTGGAGGGCATGCTCATGCTGACCTCATGCTCAACACGGACACAGTGTGCATTGAACTGATTAGAAATGGGTTTGGTGAAGCCAGCGATTTTACACACCTTCATCTTGTAGCCTGCTATGTCTTGCAGACCTTGGCATAGCCGGTGGGGGTCCGTCTGGCTATCATGGGGCACTAGGTTGGTCTGGTACTGGTTTTTTGCATCTTTGATGGATCTGTGTAGATCATATCTGGCTGTCTTGTAGAGGTCAGGGTCGTCTCACTTGAATGCCTCAGACCTGGACTTCAGAAAGCAGTGGATATCCCTGATCATCCATGGTTTCCGGTTGGGAAACACACACAATATCTGCTTGGGCACAGAGTCTCCTACACACTTCCTAATGATGTCAGTTACTGTCGTGGCGTACTCGCTCAGGTTGTTCGTGGAGTTTTTAAATACTGACCAGTCCACTGACTCTAAGCAGTCACGTAGGAGATCTTTCGATTCCTCAGACCAACATTGCATGACATTATTGAATGGATCATCCCGCTTTAGCCTTTGTGTGTCAGCCTGTCGCAGGAGCACAGTCTTGTGGTCTGATTTGTCTCACTCTCTCTTACCCCAGTTGTGTCTTTCCTGATGCAGACGCTCAAAGAACAAAGGGCAAAGAAATGGACAGCACAGGAATAGGCCCTTCGACCCTCTCCAAACCTGTGCTGATCATGGTGCCCTATTTTAAAATAAAACCTGCTGCGCTTACTCGGTCAGTATCCCTCTTACCTCCTATTAATGCATCAATCCAGATGCCTCTTAAATGTTGCTAATGTGCCTGATTCCACCACCTCCCCTGGCAGCGCATTCCAGGCACCAACACTCTCTGTGTGGAAAACATCCCCCGCACATCTCCCTTAATATTTCATCCTGTCATCTTGAACCTGTGCCTCCTTGTAACTGAACCTTCCACCCTCGGAGAAAACCCTCTGACTATCCATCCTGTCTGTGCCTCCCACAATTTTGTGGACCTCTATCAGGTCTCCCCTCAGCCTTCGTCTTTCCAGTGAAAACAATCCTGATTTATTCAACCTCTCCTCATAGCCAGCGGAGCTGACTTCTCTCTCAGTTAAGTTACTGTTATAAACACCATTCCTCTCACAATAACTGCTTGCCCCATCATCACGCCCTCACTCCCGTCCCATCTATCCTTCTGTCTTCCTCTGTTTCACATTCACTCGCTCAGAGTCTTCCTCTCTCACTCTTATCCATTCATTTTCCCAGCCTCGCACCCTTTCTAGATTCAGCCCATCCCACAAGCCGTCCCTCTCTCTCCTGACCATCTCTCTCCTTCCACATCTGGGCACGTTTCTGAACACTGTATCAGATGTGGGTCCAGTGTCATTTGGAGCCTGTGCATTGCTGGTCACAGTTAAATCTGTTATTTTACTGCTCTAAAAGGTGATGTGATTGTATCTGCTGCAGGGCCTGAATTTTCTGAGATGTCCCATTGTTTCTGAATATTTTCTCAGTTTGAGAAGCTGCAGTAGATTTCGGGATAAAAACACATTTCTTTGCAGACTAAACAGTTCCAAATTATTGATCAACAGAATTTTGCAATTGATGCTAAACTCTAACCCACTGAAATCACATCACAGAATGTCCACAGTTAAAGATCACACAGAGAGACACGGTAACAATTGGGACGCAATGACTGAAATGTCACAGTCCAGTAACAGATATCACTGAATCTATCTCAGATCTAGAGGTGGGACTGATGGTGTTTGAGTGGACAGCATCTTTCCACTTGTTATTAGTTGATAAATGTGATCAACAGAATCCAGTGTTTGGAAAGAAGTCAATACTAAAAATAAATATTTTCCATCACAGAACTCAATGTCGTAATCTGTTTGTTCATATATTTTAAAAAAACTTCAACCAGGTTTCTGCCACAATGTCCCTAAGGTGACTTTACAGTGTATAAATTAAAGGCTTTGGGAATATATAACATCAGATGTTAAAGTCAGAGAGACTGCCAGCAGCTCGAAGGGACACATTACTTCACACTGAAAATTATGATTCCAATTCGAATAGCTGAGAGAATATTCTATCCAATCATCGCCATTATTGGTGTTCCCGGTGAGTGACTCTAACCATTGAGGTTGTGTAAATCTGTGTGTGAACGGCTCTCTGATTCTAAACTCTGAGTGAAAATGCTCCATGCTGATCTCGTGGTCACTGTTATAAAGACACCAGGTCAACGATGTAATTTACTTAAATCAAATGGCTTGAAATATCTCTGTGTTTTTAATCCTTTTCATCAACTGACAATGAGCCTCTGTATGTTATTCACGGGCTCACTGCTCAATGAAGTTAATGTATTGAGGAGTGAACTACTCAATCTTATCTATTCTAAGATTGGACCTCAGTGAAGGTGATCTCTCTGAAATAATGTTCAGTGGGAGTAAGAATATAATGGAAATTTGAGTGTGGGTCACTAACCAGAGTGGAATCCCTGACACCAGTGAACAAGTATTGCAGGGTATGTTTGTCAGTGTAAAATTGTACTGATTGTGGTTCTTTCACCTGAGTGGAATATCTGATCGAAGTCTCCATTAATATCTGGCACCATCTGCCCATGTAGAATTGTATTGTGTTTTGGAAAAGAATTGCAATGAAATAAGTTGATTCAATTTTAAATATATGCTCTGTTAATTTGGTGAGTGAGATGTCCATTCTGTGGAACTGTCTGAGTCTTTTATCTTTGAAATATGTTGAGTTTGGCTTTGCTTCAATGATCTTTGGTGGTCAGTGTGGGATGTGAAATTCCTTGGTAACTCGGTTATGTATTGAAAAGAAAGAGGTTTCAGCGACTTCCTGATATTTAAACAAACCAATTACAAACCGTGCAGTATTCAGTGATTGTCAAACATTTTGTGAATTGTTCACATTTCCATTAATCTATAAATGAACTCCAATGGTTTTGTTTCTGGGTTGTTGTGGTTCTGTCTAAACTGTGTTGCTTCTGAAAGCGATTTGTGAATCTGATCACCTGAAGCCCTGAACTCCTCGAAAACATTCAGATACTTGATTTCTACAGAGTGATTGGGAAACATATTGTTCTGATCAGAATGAAGAACCTGACACTGAGCTGTGGTGAAATTAATTTCCAATTCCAATACCCAATTTGCAAGTTTATAATTTATTCTTAACGTGTTATTGTATTTACATAGAACATAGAACAGTACAGCACAGAACAGGCCCTTCGGCCCACGATGTTGTGCCGAGCTTTATCTGAAACCAAGATCAAGCTATCCCACTCCCTATCATCCTGGTGTGCTCCATGTGCCTATCCAATAACCGCTTAAATGTTCCTAAAGTGTCTGACTCCACTGTCACTGCAGGCAGTCCATTCCACACCCCAACCACTCTCTGCGTAAAGGACCTACCTCTGATATCCTTCCTGTATCTCCCACCACGAACCCTATAGTTATGGCCCCTTGTAATAGCTCCATCAACCCGAGGAAATAGTGTTTGAACATTCACCCTATCTATCCCCTTCATCATTTTATAAACCTCTATTAAGTCTCCCCTCAGCCTCCTCCGCTCCAGAGAGAACAGCCCTTGCTCCCTCAACCTTTCCTCATAAGACCTACCCTCCAAACCAGGCAGCATCCTGGTAAATCTCCTCTGCACTCTTTCCAGCGCTTCCACATCCTTCTTATAGTGAGGTGACCAGAACTGCACACAATATTCCAAATGTGGTCTCACCAAGGTCCTGTACAGTTGCAGCATAACCCCACGGCTCTTAAACTCCAACCCCCTGTTAATAAAAGCTAACACACTATAGGCCTTCTTCACAGCTCTATCCACTTGAGTGGCAACCTTTAGAGATCTGTGGATATGGACCCCAAGATCTCACTGTTCCTCCACAGTCTTCAGAACCCTACCTTTGACCCTGTAATCCACATTTAAATTCGTCCAACCAAAATGAATCACCTCACATTTATCAGGGTTAAACTCCATTTGCCATTTTTCAGCCCAGCTTTCCATCCTATCTATGTCTCTTTGCAGCCTACAACAGCCCTCCACCTCATCCACTACTCCACCAATCTTGGTGTCATCAGCAAATTTACTGATCCACCCTTCAGCCCCCTCCTCCAAGTCATTAATAAAAATCACAAAGAGCAGAGGACCAAGCACTGATCCCTGCGGCACTCCGCTAGCAACCTGCCTCCAATCCGAAAATTTTCCATCGACCACCACCCTGTCTTCGATCAGACAGCCAATTACCTATCCAGTTACCTAGCCAGTTACCTATTTAGGTGTATTCTTCCACTCTGCTCATTCTCAGTTTGGATTGGTTTGTAAATTTTGAAATTATAATTTTGCTTCTTGATTCCATGTTGTTGATGTAAATGGTGAAGGAAAGTGATCCCAGCGCTGATCCTTGTGGAAAACCACTTCCCACCTTCCAGCAATCAGAGTAAATCCCTTTAACTCCCACTGCCTGTGTTGTGTCTTTGTAACCAGCTTCTAGTCATTCTGCTGCTGGTCCTCTAACTCCACTTGCTCTGAGTTTACTGAAGACTGTTAACTTACTGAAGGTATCTAGAAACGCCATGTGTCGGACATCGACCAGATCATTCCTGATAATTGTGAAAATTATTCAATGAAATCTGTCAAGAATGATCTTAATTTTGGAACATGTGCTGAATGCTCTTTATCACAGCCTGTGTTACTTGATGTATTTGTTTCACTCTGTTGAAGTTGGTTCATTTATTTTTTTATGTTGAGGTTGTGACTGGACAACTGCTCTTTGGATTTTTTAAAATTTAATTTCTGTTTAAACTCAAGAAAGAACATAAACCTTCTATTGTTTTCCATTCCAGTGGGTAACTTCTGATGATCAGCTGCTTAAAAAGGCAGACATGACAATTGTCTTTATTAGCTGATGTATCGAAGATAGGAGCAGGGAGGTGATGATGGAGATGTATGAAACACTCATTTCTCTTCAGCTCGAAGACTGTGAGGAGTTCTGGTGACCTCACTAGACGGAGGATGTGATTGCTCTGGAAGGAACGCAAAGGAGATTCACCAGGATGTTGCCTGGGCAGCAGTGTTTCTGCAGTGAAGACAGGCTGGTTAGGCTGGGGTTGCTTTCCACAGAACAGTGAAGGCGGAGCGCGGACATCATTGAGGTGTTCAAAATTATGAGGGACAAAGACAGGATAGTTAAGAAGAAACTTCTTCCCCTGAGCAGAGGGGTCAATGTCCAAGGTGTGTAGACTAAGGTCAGCAGCAGGAGGGTTAGAGGGTTTCTGAGGAAAATAAAATGTTCCTGTGTCATTTCAGAAATGCTGCTGGTCATCCTGCACAGCAAGATCCCACAATCACACTGCAATGTGGGAGCAGCCAGATTTAAAACACAATTGTAGGTGTGATTTGGTGAAAAGCTAAAACACGTCATCACAGATTCACCCTCAGTAACACAATCACTGTTTACAAATCCATTCTTTTGGGAGGAGCAAGGGATTGATTAAGGAAAGGAAAATAGGGTATGAAAGTAATCTACCGTGGAACATGACAACTGACTTCAAAAAATATCTATCGGTATGTAAAGAGAAACAGATTGACAAACTAGGACCTTTGCAGTCAGAAATGGGAGATACTCTAACGGGGGACAAAGTAATAGCTGAGGAAATAAATTGAAGATTGCTTCGATCTTCAGAAAGGAAGACATGAATAATGTGCCAAATGTTCTGAGAGGAACAAGTTTTAGAGAGAAGCTGAAGGAAATTTGAATTTGCAGAGAAATGCTTTAGGGGAAAATGATGGGATTGAAGGTGGATAAATCTCCAGGTCCTGATAACCTTCATCCCAGAGTACTTAAGGAAGTCTTCCTGGGAATAGCAGATCCAATGGTGGTTATTTTCCAATTTTATTGGACTCTGGGCTGATTCCTACAGATTGGAGGGTAGCTAATGCAAGCCCGGTATTCAGGCAGGACTGGAGAGAGAAAACAGTGAACTATAGACCAGTGAGCCTAACGTCGGTGCTGGGGAAGTTGCAAGAGTCAAATTTCAAGGATTTGATAACTCGGCATTTGGAAGGCAGTGCCATAATCAGCCAAAGGCAGCATGGATTTACTAAAGGGAAATCATGATTGGAATATATTGGAATTGTTTGAGGGTGGAACCGGTAGAGTTGACCGAGGGGAACCAGTGGATGTGGTTTATTTAGTCTTCCAGAAGGGTTACTGAATGCATCATCTCCAAATTTGCAGATGGTACAAAGCTGGGTGGGAGGGTGAACTGTGAGGAGGGTGCAGAGAATATTCAGCGTGATTTGGACAGTCTGAGGGTGTGGTCATACGCATGGCAGATGCAGTTTAATGTGGATCACTGAGAGGATATCGACTCTGGTAGGAATATTAGGAAGACAAGTTATTATTGAATGGGTGTAAATTGAGGGAGGTGGATTCTCATCAAAACCTTGGTCTCCTCGTGCATCATTCACTGCACGGAACCATAGAACATAGAACATAGAACATTACAGCGCAGAACAGGCCCTTCGGCCCACGATGTTGCACCGACCAGTTAAAAAAAAAACTGTGACCCTCCAACCTAAACCAATTTCTTTTCGTCCATGAACCTATCTACGGATCTCTTAAACGCCCCCAAACTAGGCGCATTTACTACTGATGCTGGCAGGGCATTCCAATCCCTCACCACCCTCTGGGTAAAGAACCTACCCCTGACATCGGTTCTATAACTACCCCCCCTCAATTTAAAGCCATGCCCCCTCGTGCTGGATTTCTCCATCAGAGGAAAAAGGCTATCACTATCCACCCTATCTAAACCTCTAATCATCTTATATGTTTCAATAAGATCCCCTCTTAGCCGCCGCCTTTCCAGCGAAAACAATCCCAAATCCCTCAGCCTCTCCTCATAGGATCTCCCCTCCATACCAGGCAACATCCTGGTAAACCTCCTCTGCACCCTCTCCAAAGCCTCCACATCCTTCCTGTAATGTGGGGACCAGAACTGCACACAGTACTCCAAGTGCGGCCGCACCAGAGTTGTGTACAGTTGCAACATAACGCTACGACTCCTAAATTCAATCCCCCTACCAATAAACGCCAAGACACCATATGCCTTCTTAACAACCTTATCTACTTGATTCCCAACTTTCAGGGATCTATGCACACATACACCTAGATCCCTCTGCTCCTCCACACTATTCAAAGTCCTCCCGTTAGCCCTATACTCAACACATCTGTTATTCCTACCAAAGTGAATTACCTCACACTTCTCCGCATTAAACTCCATCCGCCACCTCTCGGCCCAACTTTGCAACCTGTCTAAGTCTTCCTGCAAACTACGACACCCTTCCTCACTGTCTACCACACCACCGACTTTGGTGTCATCAGCAAATTTGCTAATCCACCCAACTATACCCTCATCCAGATCATTAATAAATATTACAAACAGCAGTGGCCCCAAAACAGATCCCTGAGGTACACCACTTGTAACCGCACTCCATGATGAATATTTACTATCAACCACCACCCTCTGTTTCCTATCCGCTAGCCAATTCCTGATCCAATTTCCTAGATCACCCCCAATCCCATACATCTGCATTTTCTGCAGAAGCCTACCATGGTGAACCTTATCAAACGCCTTACTAAAATCCATATATACCACGTCCACTGCCTTGCCCCCATCCACCTCCTTGGTCACTTTCTCAAAAAACTCAATAAGGTTAGTAAGGCACGACCTACCTGCCACAAAACCATGCTGACTATCACCTATCAATTCATTACTCTCCAAATAACTATAAATCCTATCCCTTATAATTTTTTCCAACATCTTGCCGACAACAGAAGTGAGACTCACCGGTCTATAATTCCCAGGGAAGTCTCTGTTCCCCTTCTTAAACAATGGGACAACATTCGCTAACCTCCAATCTTCTGGTACTATACCAGAGGCCAACGACGACCTGAAGATCAGAGCCAGAGGCTCTGCAATCACTTCTCTTGCCTCCCAGAGAATCCTTGGATAAATCCCATCCGGACCAGGGGATTTATCTATTTTCAGACCCTCCAGAATATCCTGCACATCCTCCTTATCAACTGTAATACTGTCTATTCTACTCCCTTGCAACCCAGTGTCCTCCTCAGCTATATTCATGTCCCCTTGCGTGAACACCGAAGAGAAATATTGGTTCAATGCTTCACCAATCTCCTCCGGTTCCACACATAACTTCCCTCTGCCATCTATAACTGGCCCTAAACTTGCCCTAACCAACCTTCTGTTCTTGACATACCTATAGAACGCCTTAGGATTCTCTTTAACCCTATCCGCCAAAGTCTTCTCATGTCCCCTTTTAGCCCTTCTAAGCTCGCTCTTCAACTCCCTCTTAGCCAATCTAAAGCTTTCTAGTGCACTACCCGAGTGCTCACGTCTCATCCGAACATAAGCCTCCTTTTTCTTTTTAACCAACAAAGAAACTTTTTTGGTGCACCACGGTTCCCTAGCCCTACCAATTCCTCCTTGCCTGACAGGGACATACCTATCACAGACTCGCAGTAGCTGCTCCTTGAAAAAACTCCACATGTCGGACGTTCCCAGTCCCTGTAATCTCCTAGTCCAACCTATGTTTCCTAATTCTCTCCTAATAGCCTCATAATTACCCTTCCCCCAGCTAAAACCACTGGCCCGAGGTTCATGCCTATCCCTTTCCATCACTAAGGTGAACGTAACCGAATTGTGGTCACTATCACCAAAATGCACACCAACTTCCAAGTCTAGCACCTGGTCTGGCTCATTTCCCAGCACCAGATCCAATATAGCCTCACCTCTAGTTGGCCTGTCTACATACTGAGTCAAAAAACCTTCCTGCACGCTTTGAACAAAAACTGACCCCTCTAACGAGCTAGAGCTATAACAATTCCAGTCAATATTAGTCAAGTTAAAATCCCCCATAACAATTGCCCTATTACTTTCACTCCTAAGCAGGATTGACTCCGCAATCCTTTCCTCAACCTCTCTAGAACTTTTAGGAGGTCTATAAAAGACTCCCAACAGGGTGACCTCTCCTCTCCTATTTCTAATCTCCGCCCATACTACCTCAACAGATAAGTCCTCATCAAACCTCCTCTCTGACACTGTGATACAATCTCTGACCAATAATGCTACCCCTCCCCCTCTTCTACCTCCTTCCCTACTTCGACTAAAACATATGAACCCCGGGACCTGCAGCATCCATTCCTGCCCCTGCTCTATCCATGTCTCTGAAATAGCCACAACATCGAAGTCCCAGGTACTGATCCACGCTGCAAGTTCACCCACTTTATTGCGAATACTCCTGGCATTGAAGTATACACATTTCAAACCCTGCTCCACCCCACCTCTGCAATGCCGTGCATTGCAGTCCCCATCCATGCATCCCTCACTTTCAGCCCCACTACTCAGGATCCCTCCCCCCCCCCGAATCAGTTTAAACCTCCCTGCATGGCCTTAGCAAATTTACCCCCCAGGATATTGGTCCCCTTCTGATTAAGGTGTAGACCATCCTTCTCATAGAGGTCACACCTTCCCCAGTACGAGCCCCAATTGCTTAAGTACCTGAACCCCTCCCTCCTGCACCATCCCCTCAGCCATGAATTCAAACCTTCCCTCTCCCTATTCCTCTCTAAACTATCCCGTGGTACAGGCAAGAGTCCAGAGATAACCACTCTGTCAGTCTTGGCCTTTAGTTTCCACCCCAACTCCATAAATCCCTGCCTAATATCCCCTTCCCCTATCCTCCCTATGTCGTGTGTCCCCACATGTACAATTACTTGTGGTTTATCTCCCTCCCCCCTAAGAGTCCTGAATACCCTGTCAGACACATCCCGGACCCCAGCCCCTGGTAGGCAACACACCAACCCTGAGTCCCTACCTTTAGTTCCGACCCTCCTATCTGTCCCCTTAATTGTGGAGTCCCCAATCACAAGGCCCAGTCTTTTACAGCCCCTAACCACCTGAGCTTTCTCACTCGGCTCACCCCCAGAGATCTGCTCTCTATGCTCAGTTGATTCCTCCTCAACTGTAGCCTCCAGCACCGAAAACCTATTATGTCCCCTCAGTCCTCTGCAGAAAGTGATCATGAACTCCCTCAGTCCCAATGTTCAAGTTGAAGCTTTTTTATATTCAAGGCCTTGGAGCCTTCTTTGCAGTCAGTGAGCTATTTTCAAAGAGGATGATCATTGTTACAAGGCAGGCAAAAGGCCCAGGAGTGTGCATGCACAGCAAGATCCCACAGCAGCCGCACTGTGAAACTAATCAAATGAGACACAGACCTTCCCCTGCGTCCATCCTCACACCTGCTGTGAGCCCCTCCCCCAAATCACCCAACACAAATCCCCACACACCTTCCACTCTGTGTGTGTGCATTGTCCCAAGTCTGGAGAATTCCCTTCACTTCCCTGGAAAGATGAAACTCTCTCTTAACACTGAGACAACCTTTAAAGCAAGTTCTGCAGCAAGATCGCACAAGGTGCAGTTCGCAGTGTGGAGTGTGTTTTACACCGTTTAATGGAATGTAACCATGAAAAGTGTGAGCTGATACCCTTTGGAAGGAGTAATTTGACAAGGAAGTACTCAATGAATGTTCGGACTATAGGAAGATCTATGGTAGAATGTGACCTTGGCGTATTTGACCACAGATCTTTGAAAGCAGAAGGGCATGTTAGTAGGGAGGTGAAAATGGCATATGGGACACTTGCCTTTATCAATCGAGGCATAGATGACAAAAGCAGGGAAGTAATGTTGGAATTGCAAAGAGCAATTACAAAATGTTGGAATTACAAAAGCAAAGAGTCGGA
The DNA here is from genome assembly GCF_964213995.1 of Mustelus asterias. Lineage (NCBI taxonomy): Eukaryota > Metazoa > Chordata > Chondrichthyes > Carcharhiniformes > Triakidae > Mustelus > Mustelus asterias. Next base: position 20,604 of record NW_027592848.1, read on the forward strand.
ATAAATGGGTGTTTTTCTGGTTGGAGGAAGGTAACTAGTGGCGTGCCGCAGGGATCGGTACTCGGGCCGCAACTGTTTACCATTTATATCGATGATCTGGAGGAGGGGACGGAGTGTAGGGTAACGAAGTTTGCAGACGACACAAAGATAAGTGGAAAAGTGAATCGTGTGGAGGACGGAGAAGATCTGCAGAGAGATTTGGACAGGCTGAGTGAGTGGGCGAGGATATGGCAAATGGAGTATAACGTTGAGAAATGCGAGGTTATACACTTTGGAGGAAATAATAACAAATGGGATTACTATCTCAATGGAAACAAATTAAAACATGCTACCGTGCAAAGGGACCTGGGGGTCCTTGTGCATGAGACGCAAAAGCCCAGTCTGCAGGTACAACAGGTGATCAAGAAGGCAAATGGGATGTTGGCCTATATTGCGAGGGGGATAGAATATAAAAGCAGGGATGTCTTGATGCACCTGTACAGGGCATTGGTGAGGCCGCAGCTGGAATACTGTGTGCAGTATTGGTCCCCTTATATGAGGAAGGATATATTGGCATTGGAGGGAGTGCAGAGAAGGTTCACCAGGTTGATACCGGAGATGAGGGGTTTGGATTATGAGGAGAGGCTGAGGAGATTGGGTTTGTACTCGTTGGAGTTTCGAAGGATGAGGGGGGATCTTATGGAGACTTATAAGATAATGCGGGGGCTGGATAGGGTGGAGGTGCAGAGATTCTTTCCACTTAGTAAGGAAGTTAAAACTAGAGGAGACAGCCTCAAAATAAAGGGGGGTCGGTTTAAGACAGAGTTGAGGAGGAACTTCTTCTCCCAGAGGGTGGTGAATCTCTGGAATTCTCTGCCCACTGAGGTGGTGGAGGCTACCTCGCTGAATATGTTTAAAGCGCGGATGGATGGATTCCTGAGCGGTAAGGGAATTAAGGGTTATGGGGATCAGGCGGGTAAGTGGTACTGATCCACGTCAGATCAGCCATGATCTTATTGAATGGCGGGGCAGGCTCGAGGGGCTAGATGGCCTACTCCTGCTCCTATTTCTTATGTTCTAATTGTCTCGATCCTTGGTGAGGCCCCAGGTGGAGTACTGTGTGCAGTTCTGATCGCCACATTATAGGTAGGATGTGTTTGCGCTGGATGGGGGTACAGAGGAGATTCACCAAGATGCTGCCTTGGATGGAAGATCAACGTTATGAAAAGAGGTTGCGTGGGCTTGGGTTATTAAAGTTTTAGCAGAGAAGACTGAGGGGCGACCTGATCGAGGTAGACAAGATTATGAGGGCCATGGACAGAGTGGATACGGAGCAACTTTTCCACATATCTGAAGGGTCAGTCACGAGGGGACATAGGTTCACGGTGGGGGTAAGGATGTTGGCGGAGGGGGTGTGAGAAAATATTTTTCTCCCTCGAGGGTGTTGAGGGTCTGGGATGCGCTGCCTGGGAGGGTGGTGGAGGTGGGTTCCCTCACATCCTTTAAAAGGTATCTGGATGAGCACTTGGCACAACATAACATTCAGGGCTCTGGGCCAAGTGCTGACAGATGGGGTTAGGTGGGATTTCAGGTATTTCTAATGTGACAGTGCAGACTCGATGGGCTGAAGGGCCTCTTCTGCTCTGTATGATTCTATTATTCTGTAACCTCTCATTCTTGGTTCTCCTCATTCTCTCTCACTCTTTCCTTCCCTCCATTTCTTCCAATCAGACAGAAACATTGAAATGGAGAGAGGGAGAGTTCCACAGAGAGAATCTTCTAAACCTGAATTAAAATGCCAGCCCTGCTCCATCCTGCCCAGCCCCTGTCCCCTCTCAGTCTCTAGAAGCCGCTCAACTCCCTCTTTCAGTTTGGGAAGTGGCTGCTGATTCCTTCAGGACACTTTTTAAATCCTCCCAGACTATCTGACAGGCTTTGAGTGGAGCTGCAGCTGGTGACCACACACTGGAGACTCTCACATCCTGTCTCTCTTTCTCAAATGCTGTCCCTCCATCACCACCTCTGCTTTGACCTTCCACTCCCCTCGGGCCTCCCTCTGTCTCTGCTCCACTCCCTCCTTCTCTTTTCTCCTCCTGCCACTATCTCACTCTCTCATTGTAAAGATGGATGTTCTTATCTAGGGCCAGGTCTTTGCAACCACACTCACCACCTCTTACTCCATCCGTCCTTCTAACTTCCTATTTCTGTCCATATCTCTGCTTCTTTCCCTCTCTTTCATGTGCACTGTGTTGAAAGGAGCGATGCAATATTTCTGAGCCACACTGCCAATAACCACAAATCATATTGCTGTGAGGGGGTGGGAAGAACCACCTTATCTGGGGGTCTCCAGTTAGGAGTCAGTGCCCAGCTTCCTGTCTCTGGAGAATAGCCTCAGTCAGAGCCCTGAGATTCCATATTTACACAAATCAATCAATAGATCGATTAATTTATTCATAAATAACTACTGGGAGGCTCATTTTAAAAAGTCTACCAAAGGAATGGACACAGCTTGTCCCCAGTTTAAAGAGGGGAGTTTATCTCTTTCTGTCACTGAGGGGATATGTATCCAAACTCAGAATTCACATGGAGCTGGGTGGAGGATTACACCAAGCGCGAGGCTGGGGGAATGACATGTCTCCCCCCACCCCCACTTTGTCCTCTCTGGATATGGTCACAGTGCTGCCCATGGGATCATGCTGTGCTTAAAATCCCCACAAAGAAAGCAGGAAAGGGAGAGGGAGAGATTCTACAGGGAGGTGAACAGGAATGGGGAGAAAGCGAGATGGAGAGAGCAACACTGGGGTGAGATAGAGAGATATGGGGAGAAACAGGAGGAGAGAGAGAACAATTGGAGAGCGATAGGGAGATATGGGGTAAAGTTATAATGAGAATGAAGAATGGAAACGCACTGGATAAGAGAGAAATCCAGATAGAGGGAATAAAGCTGGTCGGAGAGAAGAAGAGTTTAGGAAGAGATAGATAGGGAAGCAAAGGAGAAGGCAAAGAGAGAGGGATAGAAGAAAGGAAAAAAGAGACGGACAGAGGATATAATCTGTAAATTAGAAGCAGAAAAGCTGCGGGGGAGAGTCAGAATGGGGAGGAAATCTGGAGAGGGGAAGTTAAATAGAAAAATCCTGAATTGACTTCCAGCTCCACCAGCTGTCCAGTCAGAGAGGTGTTCAATCCGGGGTGGGCTCTGATAATTGGGTGCAGGAAGGGATTGCAGATTCTATCTCTGTCCACTTTGGGTCTAATTGGGAAACCCGTCCAGTCTGAATTAATCCTGGAAAACACATCAGATGAGAAATGCAATCTGTGTGAAATATTTGAATGATGAGAATGTGCAGATTTGCTCCATCAAAGTGAGAGATGTGTAATTCACAGCTTCCTGTCCCCCAGTCCCTACTTAACCAGCGGGGTTACATTGGCTACTTTCCAATCTGCAATGTTAATCTCTAACACAACTCCTCCAACAACCCCGCCACCCCGGGAACCCCATTGGGTTGATGCTGAAATCCTCTCCTTACTGTGGCTTCACACATGGGGAATGTTCACTCACTCATTTCCCGCCCCTTGTCCCTTTTTCACTGACAGTTAATTTAGTGGGAATTGTGATCCTGAGTCGGGGAAAGTGTGGCCTCTCCACCTGCACCACTCGCTACCTGGTCGCCATGGCAGCGGCGGATCTGCTCTTCATCATCTTTAACCCCATTCTCAGCAGGATAAATGTTTATTATTTCCCGGTGAGTTTCCTGTCCCTCACCTCTGTGTGTCGTGTTCGCTCTGTCCTGCTGACTGCAGCCAGAGACTGTTCAGTCTGGTTCACCCTCACTTTCTCCTTTGATCGATTTGTGGCCATTCGCTGCCAGAAACTGAAAACTAAATATTGCACCGGGAAAACTGCGGCTGTGGTTCTGGCAACAACCGGCCTCCTGCTCTCTGTGAGAAACATCCCCCGGTACTTTACATGGGAACCTGGGTGGATAATGGACAATGTCCAGTGGGGCTGTGTGACAAAGACAAGCTATTGGACTGATCCCGGCTGGGTTGGATTTTCCTGGTTTGATCAGGTTTTAACCCCATTGCTCCCATTCGGTTTAATCCTGGTGATTAACGCTCTGACAGTCAGACACATTTTGGTGACCAGTCGAGTCCGGAAGGGACTGAGGGCTCAGAGTCAGGGAGAGAATCGCAGAGACCCCGAGATGGAGAGCAGAAGGAAGTCAATGATTTTACTCTTCAGCATTTCCGGAGCTTTCATTCTCCTCTGGACCGTGTTTGTCATAAAATTTTTATATGTGAAAGTGAAAGGAATAATTTACCTCACTCTTCCTGAATACACATTTCAACAAGTCGGATTTATGCTGCAGGATATAAATTGCTGCACAAACACATTTATTTACGCGGTGACTCAATCCAAGTTCAGGGAGCAGATCAGGATCGCAGTGAAATATCCGCTCACATCAATTATTCAATTAATGAAGAAACAAAACTGACTGACAGCCAATCACAGAGCGGGATCACTAAATCACCGCCTCAGCCAATCACAGAGCGGGATCACTAAATCACCGTCTCAGCCAACCACAGAGCGGGATCACTAAATCACCACCTCAGCCAATCACAGAGCGGGATCACTAAATCACCACCTCAGCCAATCACAGAGCGGGATCACTAAATCTCCACCTCAGCCAATCACAGAGCGGGATCACGAAATCACCGCCTCAGCCAATTAGAGACTGGATTGCTAAATGATCGCCTCAGCCAATCAGAGGCCAGCTCGACTACTGCCCGAATCAGCCAATCAGAATTGCCGCTCACTTCCTGACAGCCAAGTCCACCAATGACTGGTCTCTGCACTTTGACTGACAGCGGATGAGCCAATCAGAGGCTGAGCTTTCTGACTGACAGCCGTGTCAGCCAATCAGAACACCAGCAGCTAACGGCCCCGCCCCCAGAGCAAATCCGGGAGTGACAGACACCTCAACCAATCAGGAAGCTGGTGTCAGTGTGTGAGGGTCAGTGTGTGTCACTGTGTGTGTGTGTCAGTGTGTATCACTGTGTGTGTCAGTGTGTGTCACTGTGTGTGTGTCAGTGTGTATCACTGTGTGTGTGTCAGTGTGTGTGTGTGTGTCAGTGTGTGTCACTGTGTGTGTCAGTGTGTGTCACTGTGTGTGTGTCAGTGTGTATCACTGTGTGTGTGTCGCTGTGTGTGTGTGTGAGTCAGTGTGTGTCACTGTGTGTGTGTCAGTGTGTGTCACTGTGTGTGTGTGTCAGTGTGTATCACTGTGTGTGTGTCAGTGTGTGTCACTGTGTGTGTGTGTGTCAGTGTGTCTCACTGTGTGTGTGCGTGTCAGTGTGTGTCACTGTGTGTGTGTCAGTGTGCCTCACTGTGTGTGTGCATGTCAGTGTGTGTCACTGTGTGTGTGTCAGTGTGTCTCACTGTGTGTGTGCATGTCAGTGTGTGTCACTGTGTGTGTGTGTGTGCGTCAGTGTGTATCACAGTGTGTGTGTGTGTGGGTGTGTGTGTGTCAGTGTGTATCAGTGTGTGTTTTTGTCAGTGTGTGTCACTGTGTGTGTGTGTATCAGTGTGTGAGGGTCAGTGCCGATGTTCTTGTCAGTGTGTGTCACTGTGTGTGTGAGTGTGTGTGTCAGTGTGCATCACTGTGTGTGTGTGTGGGTCAGTGTGTATCAGTATGTGTGTGTGTCAGTGTGTACCACTGTCTGTGTGTCACTGTGTGTGTGTCACTGTGTGTGTGTCAATGTGTAACACTGGGTGTGTGTGTGTCAGTATGTATCACTGTGTGTGTGTGTCAGTCTGTATCACTGTGTGTCACTGTGTGTGTCAATGTGTAACACTGGGTGTGTTTGTGTCAGTGTGTATCACTGTGTGTGTGTGTGTCAGTGTGTATCACTGTGTGTGTGTGTCAGTGTGTATCACTGTGTGTGCGTGTCAGTGTGCATCACTGTGTGTGTGTGTGTGTGTCAGTGTGTATCACTGTGTGTGTGTGTCAGTGTGTATCACTGTGTGTGTGTGTGTCAGTGTGTATCACTGTGTGTGTGTCAGTGTGTATCACTGTGTGTGTGTGTCAGTGTGTATCACTGTGTGTGGTTGTCAGTGCGTGTCATTGTGTGTGTGTCAGTGGGTATCACTGCGTGTGTGAGCGACAGTGTCACTGTGTGTGAGTGTGTGTGTCAGTGTGCATCACTGTGTGTGTGTCACTGTGTGTGAGTGAGAGTCAGTGTGTGTCACTGTATGTGTGTCAATGTGTATCACTGTGTGTGTGTGTGTATGTCAGTGTGTATCACTGTGTGTGTTTCAGTGTGTCTCACTGTATGTGTGCGTGTCAGTGTGTGTCACTGTGTGTGTGTCAGTGTGTCTCACTGTGTGTGTGCATGTCAGTGTGTGTCACTGTGTGTGTGTGTGCGTCAGTGTGTATCACAGTGTGTGTGTGTGTGTGTGTGTGTCAGTGTGTTTCACTGTGTGTTTTTGTCAGTGTGTGTCACTGTGTGTGTGTGTGTATCAGTGTGAGTGAGGGTCAGTGCCGATTTTCGTGTCAGTGTGTGTCACTGGGTGTGTGAGTGTGTGTGTCAGTGTGCATCACTGTGTGTGTGTGTGGGTCAGTGTGCATCACTGTGTGTGTGTGTCAGTGTGTATCACTGTCTGTGTGTCACTGTGTGAGTGTGTGTCAATGTGTATCACTGGGTGTGCGTGTGTCAGTGTGTATCACTGTGTGTGTGTGTGTGTCAGTGTGTATCACTGCGTGTGTGAGCGACAGTGTCACTGTGTGTGAGTGTGTGTGTCAGTGTGCATCACTGTGTGTGTGTGTGGGTCAGTGTGTATCACTGTGTGTGTGTCAGTGTGCATCACTGTGTGTGTGTGTGTGGGTCAGTGTGTATCACTGTGTGTGTGGGTCAGTTTCAGTCACTGTGTGTGTCAGTATGTATCACTGTGTGTGTGTGTCAGTGTGTATCACTGTGTGTGTCACTGTGTGTGTGTGTATGTGCGCGTCAGTGTGTGTCACTGTGTGTGTGTGTGTGTGTCAGTGCGTATCACTGTGCGTGTCAGTGTGTATCACTGTGTGCGTGTGTCAGTGTGTATCACTGCGTGTGTGAGGGACAGTGTCACTCTGTGTGTGTGTGTGTGTGTGTGTGTGTGTCAGTGTGTATCACTGTGTGTGCGTGTCAGTGTGCGTGTGTGTTTCAGTGTGTATCACTGTGTGTGTGTGTGTGTCTGTGTGTCAGTGTGTATCACTGTGTGTGTGGGTCAGTGCGTGTCACTGTGTGTGTGTCAGTGTGTATCACTGTGTGTGTGTGTGGGTCAGTGTGTGTCACTGCGTGTGTGTCAGTGTGTATCACTGTGTGTGTGTGTGTGTCAGTGTGTATCACTGTGTGTGTATGTGTCAGTGTGTATCACTGTGTGTGTGTGTGTGTCAGGGTGTATCACTGTGTGTGTGTGTGTGTCAGTGTGTATCACTGTGTGTGTGGGTCAGTGTGTATCACTCTCTGTGTGTCACTGTGTGTGTGTCACTGTGTGTGTGTCAATGTGTAACACTGGGTGTGTGTGTGTCAGTGTGTATCACTGTGTGTGTGTGTGTCAGCGTGTATCACTGTGTGTATGTGCGTCAGTGTGTATCACTGTATGTGTGTCACTGTGTGTGTGCGTGTGTCAATGTGTAACACTGGGTGTGTTTGTGTCAGTGTGTATCACTGTGCGTGTGTGTCAGTGTGTATCACTGCGTGTGTGAGCGACAGTGTCACTGTGTGTGTGTGTGTGTCAGTGTGCATCACTGTGTGTGTGTGTCAGTGTGTATCACTGTGTGTGTGTGTGAGAGTCAGTGTGTGTCACTGTGTGTGTGTCAGTGTGTATCACTGACTGTGATTGTCAATGTGTATCACTGTGTGTGTGTGTGTGTCAGTGTGTATCACTGTGTGTGCGTGTCAGTGTGCGTGTGTGTTTCAGTGTGTATCACTGTGTGTGTGTGTGTGTCTGTGTGTCAGTGTGTATCACTGTGTGTGTGGGTCAGTGCGTGTCACTGTGTGTGTGTCAGTGTGTATCACTGTGTGTGTGTGTGGGTCAGTGTGTGTCACTGCGTGTGTGTCAGTGTGTATCACTGTGTGTGTGTGTGTGTCAGTGTGTATCACTGTGTGTGTATGTGTCAGTGTGTATCACTGTGTGTGTGTGTGTGTCAGGGTGTATCACTGTGTGTGTGTGTGTCAGTGTGTATCACTGTGTGTGTGGGTCAGTGTGTATCACTCTCTGTGTGTCACTGTGTGTGTGTCACTGTGTGTGTGTCAATGTGTAACACTGGGTGTGTGTGTGTCAGTGTGTATCACTGTGTGTGTGTGTGTCAGCGTGTATCACTGTGTGTATGTGCGTCAGTGTGTATCACTGTATGTGTGTCACTGTGTGTGTGCGTGTGTCAATGTGTAACACTGGGTGTGTTTGTGTCAGTGTGTATCACTGTGCGTGTGTGTCAGTGTGTATCACTGCGTGTGTGAGCGACAGTGTCACTGTGTGTGAGTGTGTGTGTCAGTGTGCATCACTGTGTGTGTGTGTCAGTGTGTATCACTGTGTGTGTGTGTGAGAGTCAGTGTGTGTCACTGTGTGTGTGTCAGTGTGTATCACTGACTGTGATTGTCAATGTGTATCACTGTGTGTGTGTGTGGGTCAGTGTGTGTCAATGTGTGTGTGTGGGTCAGTGTGTATCACTGTGTGTGTGTGTCAGTGTGTGTCACTGCGTGTGTGTGTCAGTGTGTCTCACTGTATGTGTGCGTGTCAGTGTGTGTCACTGTGTGTGTGTGTCAATGTGTCTCACTGTGTTTGTGCGCGTCAATGTGTGTCACTATGTGTGTGTCAGTGTGTCTCACTGTGTGTGTGCGTGTCAGTGTGTGTCACTGTGTGTGTCAGTGTGTATCACTGTGTGTGTGTGTGTGTGTCAGTGTGTATCACTGTGTGTGTGTGTGTGTGTGTCAGTGTGTATCACTGTGTGTTTTTGTCAGTGTGTATCACTGTGCGTGTGTGTATCAGTGTGTGTGAGGCTCAGTGCCGATGTGTGTGTCAGTGTGTGTCACTGTGTGTGTGAGTGTGTGTGTCAGTGTGCATCACTGTGTGTGTGTGTATGGGTCAGTGTGTATCACTGTGTGTGTGTGTCAGTGTCATTCACTGTCTGTGTGTCACTGTGTGTGTGTGTGTGTCAATGTGTATCACTGGGTGTGTGTGTGTCAGTGTGTATCACTGTGTGTGTGTGCCAGTTCGTGTCATTGTGTGTGTGTCAGTGTGTATCACTGTGTGTGTGTGTGTCAGTGATTATCAATGTGTGTGTGTGTGGGTCAGTGTTTATCACTGTGTGTGTGTGGGTCAGTGTGTGTCACTCTGTTTGTCAGTATGTATCACTGTGTGTGTGTGTCAATGTGTATCACTGTGGGTGTGTCACCTTGCGTGTCAGTGTGTGTCACTGTGTGTGTGTCAGTGTGTATCACTGTGTGTGTGTGTCAGTGTGTATCACTGTGTGTGTGTCACTGTGTGTGTGTGTCAGTGTGTATCACAGTGTGTGTGTGTCAGTGCGTATCACTGTGCGTGTCAGTGTGTATCACTGTGTGTGTGTGTCAGTATGTATCACTGTGTGTGTGTGTGTCAGTGTGTATCACTGTGTGTGTGTGTGGGTCAGTATGTATCACTATGTGTGTGTGTGTGTCAGTGTGTATCACTGCGTGTGTGAGGGACAGTGTCACTGTGTGTGTGTGTGTGTGTGTCAGTGTGTATCACTGTGTGTGTCAGTGTGGGTCACTGTGTGTGTGTCAGTGTGTGGCACTGTGTGTGTGTCAGTGTGTATCACTGTGTGTGTGTGTGGGTCTGTGTGTATCACTGTGTGTGTGTGGGTCAGTGTGTGTCACTGTGTGTGTCAGTATGTATCACCGTGTGTGTGTGTCAGTGTGTATCACTGTGTGTGTGTCACCTTGCGTGTCAGTGTGTGTCACTGTGTGTGTCAGTGTGTATCACTGTGTGTGTGTGTCAGTGTGTATCACTGTGTGTGTGTCACTGTGTGTGTGTGTCAGTGTGTATCACTGTGTGTGTGTGTGTCAGTGCGTATCACTGTGCGTGTCAGTGTGTATCAATGTGTGTGTGTGTGTGTGTGTGTGTGTGTCAGTGTGTATCACTGCGTGTGTGAGGGACAGTGTCACTGTGTGTGTGTGTGTGTGTGTGTGTGTCAGTGTGTGTCACTGTGTGTGTGTCAGTGTGTATCACTGTGTGTGTGTCAGTGTGTGTCACTGTGTGTGTGTCAGTGTGTGGCACTGTGTGTGTGTCAGTGTGTATCACTGTGTGTGTGGATCAGTGTGTGTCATTGTGTGTGTGTCAGTGTGTATCACTGTGTGTGTGTGTGTCAGTGTGTATAACTGTGTGTGGGGGTCAGTGTGTGTCACTGTGTGTGTGTCAGTGTGTATCACTGTGTGTGTGTGTGTGTGTGTGTGTCAGTGTGAATCACTGTGTGTGTGTGTCAGTGTGTATCACTGTGTGTGTGTGTCAGTGTGTGTCAATGTGTGTGTGTGGGTCAGTGTGTATCATTGTGTGTGTGTCAGTGTGTGTCACTGTGTGTGTGTGTCAGTGTGTCTCACTGTGTGTGTGCGTGTCAGTGTGGCACTGTGTGTATGTCAGTGTGTCTCACTGTGTGTGTGCGTGTCAGTGTGTCACTGTGTGTGTGTCAGTGTGTCTCACTGTGTGTGTGCGTGTCAGTGTGTGTGTGTGTGTGTGCGTCAGTGTGTATCACTGTGTGTGTGTGTGTGTGTGTGTGTGTGTCAGTGTGTATCACTGTGTGTTTTTGTCAGTGTGTGTCACTGTGTGTGTGTGTATCAGTGTGTGTGAGGGTCATTGCCGATGTGTGTGTCAGTGTGTGTCACTGTGTGTGTGAGTGTGTGTGTCAGTGTGCATCACTGTGTGTGTGTGTGGGTCAGTGTGCATCACTGTGTGTGTGTGTCAGTGTGTATCACTGTCTGTGTGTCACTGTGTGAGTGTGTGTCAATGTGTATCACTGGGTGTGTGTGTGTCAGTGTGTATCACTGTGTGTGTGTGTGTGTCAGTATGTATCACTGCGTGTGTGAGCGACAGTGTCACTGTGTGTGAGTGTGTGTGTCAGTGTGCATCACTGTGTGTGTGTGTGGGTCAGTGTGTATCACTGTGTGTGTGTCAGTGTGCATCACTGTGTGTGTGTGTGTGTGGGTCAGTGTGTATCACTGTGTGTGTGGGTCAGTTTCAGTCACTGTGTGTGTCAGTATGTATCACTGTGTGTGTGTGTCAGTGTGTATCACTGTGTGTGTCACTGTATGTGTGTGTATGTGCGCGTCAGTGTGTGTCACTGTGTGTGTGTAAGTGTCAGTGCGTATCACTGTGCGTGTCAGTGTGTATCACTGTGTGCGTGTGTCAGTGTGTATCACTGCGTGTGTGAGGGACAGTGTCACTGTGTGTGTGTGTGTGTGTGTGTGTGTCAGTGTGTATCACTGTGTGTGCGTGTCAGTGTGCGTGTGTGTTTCAGTGTGTATCACTGTGTGTGTGTGTGTGTGTGTGTCAGTGTGTATCACTGTGTGTGTGGGTCAGTGCGTGTCACTGTGTGTGTGTCAGTGTGTATCACTGTGTGTGTGTGTGGGTCAGTGTGTGTCACTGTGTGTGTGTGTCAGTGTGTGTCACTGCGTGTGTGTGTCAGTGTGTATCACTGTGTGTGTGTGTGTGTCAGTGTGTATCACTGTGTGTGTATGTGTCAGTGTGTATCACTGTGTGTGTGTGTGGGTCAATGTGTGTCACTGTGTGTGTGTCAGTGTGTCTCACTGTGTGTGTGCGTGTCAGTGTGTGTCACTGTGTGTGTCAGTGTGCATCACTGTGTGTGTGTGTGTGTCAGTGTGTATCACTGTGTATGTGTGTGTCAGTGTGTATCACTGTGTGTTTTTGTCAGTGTGTATCACTGTGTGTGTGTGTATCAGTGTGTGTGAGGCTCAGTGCCGATGTGTGTGTCAGTGTGTGTCACTGTGTGTGTGAGTGTGTGTGTCAGTGTGCATCACTGTGTGTGTGTGTATGGGTCAGTGTGTATCACTGTGTGTGTGTGTCAGTGTCATTCACTGTCTGTGTGTCACTGTGTGTGTGTGTGTGTCAATGTGTATCACTGGGTGTGTGTGTGTCAGTGTGTATCACTGTGTGTGTGTGCCAGTTCGTGTCATTGTGTGTGTGTCAGTGTGTATCACTGTGTGTGTGTGTGTGTCAGTGATTATCAATGTGTGTGTGTGGGTCAGTGTTTATCACTGTGTGTGTGTGGGTCAGTGTGTGTCACTGTGTGTGTCAGTATGTATCACTGTGTGTGTGTGTCAGTGTGTCTCACTGTGTGTGTGCGTGTCAGTGTGGCACTGTGTGTATGTCAGTGTGTCTCACTGTGTGTGTGCGTGTCAGTGTGTCACTGTGTGTGTGTCAGTGTGTCTCACTGTGTGTGTGCGTGTCAGTGTGTGTGTGTGTGTGTGTGTGCGTCAGTGTGTATCACTGTGTGTGTGTGTGTGTGTGTGTGTGTGTCAGTGTGTATCACTGTGTGTTTTTGTCAGTGTGTGTCACTGTGTGTGTGTGTATCAGTGTGTGTGAGGGTCATTGCCGATGTGTGTGTCAGTGTGTGTCACTGTGTGTGTGAGTGTGTGTGTCATTGTGCATCACTGTGTGTGTGTGTGGGTCAGTGTGCATCACTGTGTGTGTGTGTCAGTGTGTATCACTGTCTGTGTGTCACTGTGTGAGTGTGTGTCAATGTGTATCACTGGGTGTGTGTGTGTCAGTGTGTATCACTGTGTGTGTGTGTGTGTGTCAGTATGTATCACTGCGTGTGTGAGCGACAGTGTCACTGTGTGTGAGTGTGTGTGTCAGTGTGCATCACTGTGTGTGTGTGTGGGTCAGTGTGTATCACTGTGTGTGTGTCAGTGTGCATCACTGTGTGTGTGTGTGTGGGTCAGTGTGTATCACTGTGTGTGTGGGTCAGTTTCAGTCACTGTGTGTGTCAGTATGTATCACTGTGTGTGTGTGTCAGTGTGTATCACTGTGTGTGTCACTGTGTGTGTGTGTATGTGCGCGTCAGTGTGTGTCACTGTGTGTGTGTGTGTGTCAGTGCGTATCACTGTGCGTGTCAGTGTGTATCACTGTGTGCGTGTGTCAGTGTGTATCACTGCGTGTGTGAGGGACAGTGTCACTGTGTGTGTGTGTGTGTGTGTCAGTGTGTATCTCTGTGTGTGCGTGTCAGTGTGCGTGTGTGTTTCAGTGTGTATCACTGTGTGTGTCTGTGTGTGTGTGTCAGTGTGTATCACTGTGTGTGTGGGTCAGTGCGTGTCACTGTGTGTGTGTCAGTGTGTATCACTGTGTGTGTGTGTGGGTCAGTGTGTGTCACTGTGTGTGTGTCAGTGTGTATCACTGTGTGTGTGTGTGTGTCAGTGTGTATCACTGTGTGTGTATGTGTCAGTGTGTATCACTGTGTGTGTGTGTGTCAGGGTGTATCACTGTGTGTGTGTGTGTGTCAGTGTGTATCACTGTGTGTGTGGGTCAGTGTGTATCACTGTGTGTCACTGTGTGTGTGTCACTGTGTGTGTGTCAATGTGTAACACTGGGTGTGTGTGTGTGTCAGTGTGTATCACTGTGTGTGTGTGTGTCAGCGTGTATCACTGTGTGTATGTGTGTCAGTGTGTATCACTGTGTGTGTGTCAGTGTGTGTCACTGTGTGTGTCAGTGTGTGGCACTGTGTGTGTGTCAGTGTGTATCACTGTGTGTGTGGGTCAGTTTCAGTCACTGTGTGTGTCAGTATGTATCACTGTGTGTGTGTGTCAGTGTGTATCACTGTGTGTGTCACTGTGTGTGTGTGTATGTGCGCGTCAGTGTGTGTCACTGTGTGTGTGTGTGTGTCAGTGCGTATCACTGTGCGTGTCAGTGTGTATCACTGTGTGCGTGTGTCAGTGTGTATCACTGCGTGTGTGAGGGACAGTGTCACTGTGTGTGTGTGTGTGTGTGTGTGTGTGTGTCAGTGTGTATCACTGTGTGTGCGTGTCAGTGTGCGTGTGTGTTTCAGTGTGTATCACTGTGTGTGTGTGTGTGTGTGTGTGTGTCAGTGTGTATCACTGTGTGTGTGGGTCAGTGCGTGTCACTGTGTGTGTGTCAGTGTGTATCACTGTGTGTGTGTGTGTCAGTGTGTATCACTGTGTGTGTGTGTGTGTCAGTGTGTATCACTGTGTGTGTATGTGTCAGTGTGTATCACTGTGTGTGTGTGTGTCAGTGTGTATCACTGTGTGTGTGTGTGTCAGGGTGTATCACTGTGTGTGTGTGTGTGTCAGTGTGTATCACTGTGTGTGTGGGTCAGTGTGTATCACTGTGTGTGTGTCACTGTGTGTGTGTCACTGTGTGTGTGTCAATGTGTAACACTGGGTGTGTGTGTGTCAGTGTGTATCACTGTGTGTGTGTGTGTCAGCGTGTATCACTGTGTGTATGTGCGTCAGTGTGTATCACTGTCTGTGTGTCACTGTGTGTGTGCGTGTGTCAATGTGTAACACTGGGTGTGTTTGTGTCAGTGTGTATCACTGTGCGTGTGTGTCAGTGTGTATCACTGCGTGTGTGAGCGACAGTGTCACTGTGTGTGAGTGTGTGTGTCAGTGTGCATCACTGTGTGTGTGTGTCAGTGTGTATCACTGTGTGTGTGTGAGAGAGTCAGGGTGTGTCACTGTGTGTGTGTCAGTGTGTATCACTGACTGTGATTGTCAATGTGTATCACTGTGTGTGTGTGTGGGTCAGTGTGTGTCAATGTGTGTGTGTGGGTCAGTGTGTATCACTGTGTGTGTGTGTCAGTGTGTGTCACTGCGTGTGTGTGTCAGTGTGTCTCACTGTATGTGTGCGTGTCAGTGTGTGTCACTGTGTGTGTGTGTCAATGTGTCTCACTGTGTTTGTGCGCGTCAATGTGTGTCACTGTGTGTGTGTCAGTGTGTCTCACTGTGTGTGTGCGTGTCAGTGTGTGTCACTGTGTGTGTCAGTGTGTATCACTGTGTGTGTGTGTGTGTCAGTGTGTATCACTGTGTGTGTGTGTGTGTGTGTGTGTGTCAGTGTGTATCACTGTGTGTTTTTGTCAGTGTGTATCACTGTGTGTGTGTGTATCAGTGTGTGTGAGGCTCAGTGCCGATGTGTGTGTCAGTGTGTGTCACTGTGTGTGTGAGTGTGTGTGTCAGTGTGCATCACTGTGTGTGTGTGTATGGGTCAGTGTGTATCACTGTGTGTGTGTGTCAGTGTCATTCACTGTCTGTGTGTCACTGTGTGTGTGTGTGTGTCAATGTGTATCACTGGGTGTGTGTGTGTCAGTGTGTATCACTGTGTGTGTGTGCCAGTTCGTGTCATTGTGTGTGTGTCAGTGTGTATCACTGTGTGTGTGTGTGTGTGTGTCAGTGTGTATCACTGCGTGTGTGAGGGACAGTGTCACTGTGTGTGTGTGTGTGTGTGTGTGTGTCAGTGTGTGTCACTGTGTGTGTGTCAGTGTGTATCACTGTGTGTGTGTCAGTGTGTGTCACTGTGTGTGTGTCAGTGTGTGGCACTGTGTGTGTGTCAGTGTGTATCACTGTGTGTGTGGATCAGTGTGTGTCATTGTGTGTGTGTCAGTGTGTATCACTGTGTGTGTGTGTGTCAGTGTGTATAACTGTGTGTGGGGGTCAGTGTGTGTCACTGTGTGTGTGTGTCAGTGTGTATCACTGTGTGTGTGTGTGTGTGTGTCAGTGTGTATCACTGTGTGTGTCAGTGTGTATCACTGTGTGTGTGTGTCAGTGTGTGTCAATGTGTGTGTGTGGGTCAGTGTGTATCATTGTGTGTGTGTCAGTGTGTGTCACTGTGTGTGTGTGTCAGTGTGTCTCACTGTGTGTGTGCGTGTCAGTGTGGCACTGTGTGTATGTCAGTGTGTCTCACTGTGTGTGTGCGTGTCAGTGTGTCACTGTGTGTGTGTCAGTGTGTCTCACTGTGTGTGTGCGTGTCAGTGTGTGTGTGTGTGTGTGTGTGCGTCAGTGTGTATCACTGTGTGTGTGTGTGTGTGTGTGTGTGTCAGTGTGTATCACTGTGTGTTTTTGTCAGTGTGTGTCACTGTGTGTGTGTGTATCAGTGTGTGTGAGGGTCATTGCCGATGTGTGTGTCAGTGTGTGTCACTGTGTGTGTGAGTGTGTGTGTCAGTGTGCATCAATGTGTGTGTGTGTGGGTCAGTGTGTATCACTGTGTGTGTGTGTCAGTGTGTACCACTGTCTGTGTGTCACTGTGTGTGTGTCACTGTGTGTGTGTGTCAGTGTGTATCACTGTCTGTGTGTCACTGTGTGTGTGTGTGTCAATGTGTATCACTGGGTGTGTGTGTGTGTGTGTTAGTGTGTATCATTGTGTGTGTGTGTCAGTGCGTGTCATTGTGTGAGTGTCAGTGTGTATCACTGTGTGTGTGTCAGCGTGTATCACTGCGTGTGTGAGCGACAGTGTCACTGTGTGTGAGTGTGTGTGTCAGTGTGCATCACTGTGTGTGTGTGTGTGGGTCAGTGCGTATCACTGTGTGTGTGGGACAGTTTCTGTCACTGTGTGTGTCAGTATGTATCACTGTGTGTGTGTGTCAGTGCGTATCACTGTGCGTGTCAGTGTGTATCACTGTGTGCGTGTGTCAGTGTGTATCACTGCGTGTGTGAGGGACAGTGTCACTGTGTGTGCGTGTGTCAGTGTGTATCACTGTGTGTGTGTGTCAGTGTGTCAGTGTGTGTCACTGCGTGTGTGTGTTTGTGTGTGTGTGTGTGTCAGTGTGTATCACTGTGTGTGTGTGTGTGTGTGTGTGTGTGTCAGTGTGTATCACTGTGTGTGTGGGTCAGTGTGTGTCACTGTGTGCGTGTCAGTGTGTATCACTGTGTGTGTGTGTGGGTCAGTGTGTGTCACTGTGTGTGTGTGTCAGTGTGTATCACTGTGTGTGTGTGTGTGTCAGTGTGTATCACTGTGTGTGTATGTGTCAGTGTGTATCACTGTGTGTGTGTGTCAGTGTGTATCACTGTGTGTGTGTGCGTATGTGTCAGTGTGTATCACTGTGTGTGTGTGGGTCAGTGGGTATCACTGTGTGTGTATGTGTCAGTGTGTAACACTGTGTGTGCGTGTCAGTGTGTATCACTGTATGTGTGTGTGTCAGCGTGTATCACTGTGTGTGTGTGTCAGTGTATGTCACTGTGTGTGTATGTGTCAGTGTGTATCACTGTGTCTATGTGGGTCAGTGTGTAACACTGTGTGCGTGTCAACATGTGTGTGTGGGTCAGTTTGTGTCACTGTGTTTCTGTGGGTCAGTGTGCATCACTGTGTGTGTGTGTGCGTGTGTGTATCACTGTGTATCACTGTGTGTGTGTGTGTTTAGGTGTGCAACAGTGTGTGTGTGTTGTTCAGTGTGTATCACTGTGTGTGTGTGTGTGTCACTGTGTATCACTGTGTGTCAGTGTGCATCACTGTGTGTGTGTGTGCGTGTGTGTATCACTGTGTATCACTGTGTGTGTGTGTGTTTAGGTGTGCAACAGTGTGTGTGTGTTGTTCAGTGTGTATCACTGTGTGTGTGTGTGTGTCACTGTGTATCACTGTGTGTCAGTGTGCATCACTGTGTGTGTGTGTGTGTCAGTGTGTATCACCGTGTGTGTGTGTGTGTCAGTGTGTATCACTGAGTGTGTGTGGGTCAGTGTGTATCACTGTGTGTGTGTGTGTGTGACAGTGTGTATCACTGTGTGTCAGTGTGTATCACTGTGTGTGTGAGTGTGTGGGTCAGTGTGCATCACTGTGTGTGTGTGTGTGTCAGTGTGTATCCCTGTGTGTGTGGGGGTCAGTGTGTATCACTGTGTGTGTGTGGGTCAGTGTGTATCACTGTGTGTCAGTGTGCATCACTGTGTGTGTCAGTGTGTATCACTGTGTGAGGGGGGTCAGTGTGTATCACTGTGAGTGTGTGGGTCAGTGTGTATCACTGTGGGTGTGTGGGTCAGTGAGTATCACTGTGTGAGGGGGGTCAGTGTGTATCACTGTGTGAGGGGGGTCAGTGTGTATCACTGTGGGTGTGTGGGTCAGTGTGTATCACTGTGTTTGTGTGGGTCAGTGTGTGTCACTGTGTGTGTGTGGGTCAGTGTATGTCACTGTGTGTTTGTGTGGGTCCGTGTGCATCACAGTTTGTGTGTGTGTGTGTGTGGGTGTGTATCAGTGTGTGTTTGTGTGTGTCAGTGTGTTTCACTGTGTGTGTGTTTGGTCAGTGTGTATCACTGTGTGCGGGGGGCAGTGTGTATCACTGTGTGTGTTTGTGTCAGTGTGTGTCACTGTGTGTGCGTGTGTCAGTGAGTATCACTGTGTGCGTGTGTGTCACTGTGTGCCACTGTGTGTGTGTGTGTGTGTGTGTCAGTGTGTATCACTGTGTGTGTGTGGGTCAGTGTGGATCACTGTGTGTGTCAGTGTGTATCACTGTGTGTGTGTCAGTGTGTGTCAATGTGTGTGTGTGGGTCTGTGTGTATCAGTGTGTGTGTGGGGGTCAGTGTGTATCACTGTGTATGTATGTGTGTGTGTCAGTGTGCATCACTGTGTGTGTGGGTCAGTGTGTATCACTGTGTGTCTGTGTGCCACTGTGTGTGTGTGTGTGTGTGTGTGTGTCAGTGTGTATCACTGTGTGTGTGTGGGTCAGTGTGGATCACTGTGTGTGTGTGTGTCAGTGTGTATCACTGTGTGTGTGTCAGTGTGTGTCAATGTGTGTGTGTGGGTCTGTGTGTATCAGTGTGTGTGTGGGGGTCAGTGTGTATCACTGTGTATGTGTGTGTGTGTGTCAGTGTGCATCACTGTGTGTGTGGGTCAGTGTGTATCACTGTGTGTCTGTGTGTCACTGTGTGTGTGTGTCACTGTGTGTGTGTGTGTGTCAGTGTGTGCCACTGTGTGTGTGTGCGTCAGTGTGTATCACTGTGTGTGTGTGTCAGTGTGCATCACTGTGTGTGTGTGTCAGTGTGTGTCACTGTGTGTGTGTCAGTGTGTGTCACTGTGTGTGTGTGTCAGTGTGTATCACTGTGTGTGTGTGTGTCAGTTTGCATCACTGTGTGTGTGTGTGTCAGTGTGTATCACTGTGTGTGTGTGTCAGTGTGTATCACTGTGTGTGTGTGTGTCAGTTTGCATCACTGTGTGTGTGTGTGTCAGTGTGTATCACTGTGTGCGTGTGTCAAAGTGTGTGTGTGTGTGTCAGTGTGCATCACTGTGTGCGGGGGGCAGTGTGTATCAGTGTGTATCACCGTGTGTGTGCCACTGTGTGTGTATCACTGTGTGTGTGTGTGTGTGTGTGTGTGTCAGTGTGCATCACTTTGTGTGTGTGTGTCAGTGTGTATCACTGTGTGTGGGGGGGTCAGTGTGTATCACTGTGTGAATGTGTGTCAGTGTGTATCACTGTGTGTCTGTGGGTCAGTGTGCATCACTGTGTGTGTGTGGGTCAGTGTGTATTACTGTGTGTGTGTGTGTGTGTGTGGGTCAGTGTGTATTACTGTGTGTGTGTGTCAGTGTGTATCACTGTGTGTGTGTGTGTCAGTGTGTATCACTGTGTGTGTCTGTGTGTGTATATATATATATTATACATATATAATCCATATCAGTGTGGATGTGTTTGTGTGTGCGCGTGTTGTCCCAAATCTGGAGATTTCCCACTCTTCTTGGGTTGGATTGGGGGAAGGCTAACTTTATTGGGATCAGGCAGAAATTGGCAGCTCTTGATTGGGAGAGGTTGTTTGAGGGTAAATCCACATCTGGTATGTGGCAGTCTTTTAAGGAACGGTTGTTACGGCTACAGGAGAAGCATGTGCCTGTAAAAAAGAAGGATAGGAAGGGTAGGATTAGAGAATCGTGGATAACCAGGGAAATTGAGGGACTGGTCAAAAGGAAAAGAGAGGCGTATGTTAGGTCCAAGCAGCTAAAAACGGAGGGAGCTCTGGAGGAGTACAATGAAAGTAGGAAAGTACTCAAACGGGGAATTAGAAGAGCAAAAAGGGGTCATGAAATGTTCTTGGCAGACAGGATTAAGGAGAATCCCAAGGCATTTTATTCATACGTTAGGAACAAAAGGGTTGTTAGGGAAAAAATTGGACCTCTCAGGGACAATAGTGGGGACTTATGCTTGGAGCCCAAAGAAGTAGGGGAGATCCTAAATGAATACTTTGCGTCGGTATTCACAAAGGAGAGGGATGTGTTGACTGGGAGTGTCTCTGAGGGGAGTGTTGAACCGTTGGAGAAAATCTCCATTACAAAGGAGGAAGTGTTAGGTTTGTTAGAGAATATAAAGACTGACAAATCCCCAGGGCCTGATGGAATCTATCCAAGGCTGCTCAGGGAGACGAGAGGTGAAATCGTTGTGCCTCTGACGCAAATCTTTGTCTCGTCACTGGACACAGGTGAGGTCCCAGAGGATTGGAGGATAGCCAATGTGGTCCCGTTATTTAAGAAGGGTAGGAAGGATAACCCGGGTAATTATAGGCCCCTGAGCTTGACGTCCGTGGTGGGGAAGTTGTTGGAGAAGGTTCTTAGAGATAGGATGTATGCGCATTTAGAAAGGAATAAACTCATTAACGATAGTCAGCATGGTTTTGTGAGAGGGAGGTCATGCCTCACTAACCTGGTGGTGTTTTTTGAAGAAGTGACCAAAATGGTTGACGAAGGAAGGGCCGTGGATGTTGTCTATATGGACTTTAGTAAAGCGTTTGACAAAGTCCCTCATGGTAGGCTAGTGAAAAAGGTTGGATCCCATGGGATAAAGGGGGAGGTGGCTAGATAGGTGGAGAACTGGCTTGGTCATAGAAGACAGAGGGTGGTAGTGGAAGGGTCTTTTTCCGGCTGGAGGCATGTGACTAGTGGTGTTCCGCAGGGCTCTGTATTGGGACCTCTGCTGTTTGTGATTTATATAAATGATCTGGAAGAAGGAGTAACTGGGGTGATCAGTAAGTTTGCGGACGACACAAAACTGGCAGGACTTGCAGATAGTGAGGAACATTGTCAGAGGCTACAGAAGGATATAGATAGGCTGGAAATTTGGGCAAGGAAATGGCAGATGGAGTTCAATCCTGACAAATGCGAAGTGATGCATTTTGGTGGGAATAATGTAGGGAGGAGCTACACGATAAATGGAAGAACCATAAAGGGTGTAGAGACGCAGACGGACCTGGGTGTGCAAGTCCACAGATCATTGAAGGTGACGTCACAGGTGGAGAAGGTGGTGAAGAAGGCATATGGCATGCTTGCCTTTATAGGACGGGGCATAGAGTATAAGAGTTGGGGTCTGATGTTGCAGATGTATAGAACGTTGGTTCGGCCGCATTTGGAATACTGCGTCCAGTTCTGGTCGCCACACTACCAGAAGGACGTGGAGGCTTTGGAGAGAGTACAGAGGAGGTTTACCAGGATGTTGCCTGGTATGGAGGGGCTTGGTTATGAGGAGAGATTGGGGAAACTGGGGTTGTTCTCCTTGGAAAGACGGAGGATGAGGGGAGACTTAATAGAGGTGTATAAAATTATGAAAGGCATAGATAGGGTGAACGGTGGGAAGCTTTTCCCCGGGTCGGTGGTGACGTTCACGAGGGGTCATAGGTTCAAGGTGAAGGGGGGGAGGTTTAACACAGATATCAGAAGGACATATTTCACACAGAGGGTCGTGGGGGCCTGGAATGTGTTGCCGGGCAAGGTGGTGGAGGCGGACACACTGGGAACGTTTAAGACTTATCTAGACAGCTATATGAACGGAGTGGGAATGGAGGGATACAAAAGAGTGGTCTAGTCTGGACCAGGGAGCGGCGCGGGCTAATTGTTCCTTGTTTCCCGTTTCAAGGCTTCATTCTATGATCATCTTGCTGGTGCCAGTACAGAGCGAGACTGCGGATAGTTGGGAACCTGTCTCGGGGGCAGGGAATTCATATGGTGTTCGTGGAAGTGGAAATGACTAGGGTTGGGAAGCATTTTCTGATCAGGGCCATTGTGATCTCCTGGAATCGTTTCGATCGCCTCAGGGGGTCGGAGAGGAATTTCCCAGATTTTTTTTCCCCATATTGGCCCTGGGGTTTTTCACTCTGGGTTTTCGCCTCTCCCTGGAGATCACATGGTCTGGAATGGAGGGGTGGGGGTGAGTTAATAGGTTGTAATGAACAAAGCATCGTAGCTGTGAGGGACAGCTCGGTGGATAGGATATTGGTATGTAGATCGGCTGGAAAATTGGGCGGGGATCCTGGATTCAGGATTCAATCCTGGACCGGGGAGCGGCGCGGGCTTGGAGGGCCGAATGGCCTGTTCCTGTGCTGTATTGTTCTTTGTTCTTTGTTCTGAGGGGTTAAACTCCCTCTTGAAGTTGAGCGAAACCCTTTTAAAAACATGGCAGTATCTGTAAGGAGCTTTGAGCTTTAACAAAGGGTCACCTGGACTCGAAACGTCAGCTCTTTCCTCTCCTTACAGATGCTGCCAGACATGCTGAGATTTTCCAGCGATTCCTCTTTTGGTTTCAGATTCCAGCAGCCGCAGTAATTTGCTTTTATCCTTTTAAAAACATAATCCATCAGCGCATAGAGATATCACGGATACTGATTCACACAAAGTGAGAGAGACAGAGAGAGTGACAGAGAGAGATACAGAGTGAGAGAGGCAGAAATTCACCACCACCCCCTCCTAGGAATTAGAGTGACAAAAGGCTCAACTTCTAAAACTGAATTGTAAAGGTGTCTGTGCATTCTATTTAATAATTAGCTTCATTGCTGTCTCTCACATTCCTGTTATTTTGGATACAGAACAAACTAATAGACCATTTCGTATGACAGAATTAATTTTCTGTTTGTCATCCACCAAAGGGTTAACATATTTGTGACGAATTGCAAAGCTTGGCTATTTGAACCGCAGGTCTTCAAACTCCAGCCCCCACCGCGTTTGGGGTAATACAGAGACAACAACACACGAGTGTGGCCTGTGGAACAGGCCTCAGTTCATCATCCTCCTCTGGAGAAAATCTCTGGTCCAAGGGTTCCGAGTCACATTTCAGTCTTCAAAATTCAAATTCCTGGGGAGAAGAAATAGAGAAAAATTATTAATTAAATACAAGACCCCGCTCATCACCAATGGGGGGAATCACACAGACTCCGCTCATCGGCAATGGGCTGGCCAGCGATCGAGCTGTCTGGCAAACTGCAGGCTGACAGATCGGGGCCACTGCACATGCGCAGAGTTCAGGAACTGTCAGACTCCGGCCTGAATAGGCCCCGCCCCCCGATCTTTTAATGATATTCACTATTGTGGCCTCTGCGTTGCACAGATTGTGGGAGATTCGAGTCTGAACTCCCACGGAAAAAAAACCAGCGTGATTTACACCAGTTTTCCAGCCAATTCAGCACTTAGAACTTTGTTGGGAGAATCGCCCCCTGGGTCTTGTATCGGCGAGATAGTCAACATCTTTTCCCAAAGGTAGGGGAGTCTAAAACAAGAGGTACAGGTTTAAGGTGAGAGGGGAGAGATACAGAAGGATCCAGAGGGGGGCAAATTTTTCACACAGTGGGTAATGAGTGTCTGGAACAAGCTGCCAGTGGCAATAGCAGAGGTGGGTACAATTTTGTCTGATACAAAGCATTTAGACAGTTACATGGGTAAGATGGGTACAGAGGGATATGGGCCAAATGCGGACAATTGGG